>NC_056431.1:66451827-66476827 GCF_018296145.1 Oncorhynchus tshawytscha
AAACAAAGTTTTGTACTGATGGGAAATAAAGGTTCTTCACAACCATCCCTTCACCTCATTTTGTTATAGCATCTTTGGTCTGGCAGATGTTTACGTGATTTACGTGAACCAGAACGCACTGTATGATTTCAACAAATATGGCGCTACACATAGCTGGCATTTAGCTTAGTATTAGCTCATCATAATCAGTACAACCTTACAAAAAGTATTTTAATAACACATCAAATGTCTCTATTACAATCTATGCAAGAATAGGAATGCATGATTTGTCACCAGTAATTGAAAACATGAATAAAACAGTAAATACATTATGCTTCCCTACATATATACAGTACCAGACAAAAGTTAAGACACACTATGTGATGTCTTTACTATTATTCTACAATGTAGAAAATAGTAAAAATAAAGAAAAACCCTTGAATGGGATGGTATGTCCAAAATTTTGACTGGTACTGTGTAGCGCCTGCTACAGTAGAAACCACAACACGATATACAGATATGATAGAGAATTATGGCACTTACTTTGATAGGAACACACACATATCCAAGGCTATTATTACTAATATAAACAACAATGAAGGCAATGCAGGTGCCAGCCAGAAAATGTGCCATGGGGAAAACGTTTGTGCAGGTTCTGTTCTGACTGGAGATGCGCAAATGACTGCATACTTGATCCATGGAAACACCGGGGAAGTGCGTGGGCTCTCATCGAAGAGAGAAGAGAGAAGATTGTCCGGCTCAGTAAAGCCTCAAACAAATTGTCCGCAACAGTGAAATGGGCTACTTCTATGTGAATTAATGAGGAGGTGGAACACACCTCAATTCAAACTCTTGTTAGAAAGTACAACTTGTTAGAAAATGATTTGAAATTGACGTTGAAACATAGGTTTCAGATAATTAGCAGGCAGAGTGCCTTGGTTTGAGGGCAGGGAGGGATACCTGTCCTGTTACGTAAAAATGACATTTTGGAACAGTGAGTGAGTGCATTGTGACATCACCTGTATATAAAAACTCACGCTGGGGCGACGTTAGAGATATTTGGAACTCACTTCTTGAAAGGCCAACATAGTCCTCCAAGTGGTAAAACATTTTTTTAATGTAATGTAGATACAATTAAATATTCATAGAAATCCTAAAATTCCATGTCTTTGACATTGTTTTGCAGCTTGGGAAAATGCAAAGTTATACTTTCTCCATTGTGAGTTTACTGGGCTTCTTTTTTATGGCTACATTTTGGTCCCTTCCACTGGGCACAGACATCAAATAAACATCTATTCAACGTTGATTCAACCAGTGTGTGCCCAGCACTTTCTCCTTCTCCACAATTCATGACTGGAGAACACACAGGACGCATTTTGGTTCCAGCCCAGCGCAAACACATCTGATTTACCTGTGCCTGTCCCTGGTATATAAACAAATAAACTAAACCTAACAAGCATATCTGGTGATAGTATATCTGGTTGAATCAGGTGTGCTAGCGCTGACATGGAACAAAAATGGTGCAGTTCAGGGAAGTGATTGAGAGACTTTGCTAGACTTGAGGTTGTGGAAGTCAAATCCATCCTCCTAAAGCTGTCCAAAAGAGGGAGGTAGGCCTGTCACAGTCATTTGATTGAAGGGATAAATTAAAGAGACATTTGAAAGAAAAGCCATGGGATTCATTTAACATTTAACATTTAACTCTGTAAAGAGTTTCAATCAATCAATTCAAGACCAATGACTTTGTCTCAACCGACATCACTATTCACCTCAGAATCCCTTTGCCTTCACTTCCTGTGTCTGTCTGTCTGTCTGTCTGTCTGTCTGTCTGTCTGTCTGTCTGTCTGTCTGTCTGTCTGTCTGTCTGTCTGTCTGTCTGTCTGTCTGTCTGTCTGTCTGTCTGTCTGTCTGTCTGTCTGTCTGTCTGTCTGGATAACTTTTTGTCTGCGTGGTGTGGATGAATAACTTCCTGTCTGTCTAACGGATAAATGGATGTCTGCCGGATAAATACATTTTTAAACATATTTTACTCTCACTTTGTTCCAAACCATTTCCATTATTTCACATTAGACTCTTTCAACCCTCAAACCTGTAAATGAGAACGTGTTCTCAGTCAACACCTGGTAAAATAACGGATAAATACATTTTTACACATACACACATAAACCAATCCATTATTTCACACACACTTTCACACACACACACACACACACACACACACACACACACACACACACACACACACACACACACACACACACACACAGAATTAAGTGTCAGGGGTCAAGATCTGCAGTGCTGGGTCAGGACATGGCTAATGAAATTACAACCAGCCTCTTGATCGGTCGACAAGGAACCAGGCAGGACGGAGTGTCTGGAGACGGGATGTTTTTCACCTGCTCTCTCCACCTCTGTCCACATACTCTGGCCTTTGAGGATTTTTTTAATCAAGGACAACATAGAACAAAGAGGAGGGAAGAAAACATAAAGCCCTCTTGCTGGATTATTTATATACTGTATATTGATATTAATTTATAGGGTGACAGTCACTCAAACACACCGATGCTATGACACAAAAATCAACTGAGATCTAAGATATGGACGACACAAACATGCAGACACAGTACCAGTCAAAAGTTTGGACACACCTACTCATTCAAGGTTTTTTTTAAAACTATTTTCTACATTGTAGATTAATAGTGAAGACATCAAAACAAAGAAATAACACATATGGAATCATGTAGTAACCAAAAAAATGTTAAACAAATCAAAATATATTTTATAATTGAGATTCTTCAAAGTAGCCGCTCTCTGCCTTGATGACAGCTTTGCACACTCTTGGCATTCTCTCAACCAGCTTAATGAGGTAGTCACTTGGAATGGATTTCAATTAACATGTGTGCCTTGTTATAAGTTAATTTGTGGAATTTCTTTCCTTCTTAATGCGTTTGAGCCAATCAGTTGAGTTGTGACAAGGTAGGGGTGGTATACAGAAGATAGCCCTATATGGTAAAAGACCAAGTACATGTTATGGCAAGAACAGCTCAAATAAGCGACAGAGAGAAACGACACTCCATCATTACTTTAAGACATGAAGGTCAGTCAATTTGGAAAATTGAAATAACTTTGAACATTTCTTCAGGTGCAGTCGCAAAAACCGTGAAGCGCTGTGATGAAACTGGCTCTCATGAGGACTCCCACAGGAAAGGAAGACCTAGAGTTACCTCTGCTGCAGAGTTACCAGCCTCAGGTTGCAGCCCAAATAAATGCTTTACAGAGTTCAAGTAACAGACACTTCTCAACATCAACTGTTCAGAGGAGAATTGCTGCAAAGAAACCACTACAAAAGGACAGCAATGTCATGACGTTGCCCTCTTTGGGTACAGCAAGCCCCATCCCCCTCTCCCTGCCTCCTACAACTAGGCTGCTGTGGTCAGTGAGGTCATACATTCCTCGAAGAGATTCTCTCCTCATGGCCACAGTATAGAGACAGAGTGAAGTTTCATAGAGAACAAAGGAATTTCTTCCACCTCACAGAACTTGAGGTCCGATTAACATTTATGTTCCGGAGAAGGTATAAAAGATCGGTGAAGAATCCAGCTATGAACTGGTCCTTTTGGTATTCTTGGTGAAGCTCATGGGAGACGGTGTGGCAACATTACCATATCGCTGTTTATTTAATGTCCTCAGATATGAGGTTTACATCAAATTGTTGTATAAGATGAATGAGTGAGGATGATACTGTTTGTATAATTGTGTAATGTGATTTTGGACTGTTTAATGAAGGAAACTCCAATTCCCTTTTGAGTTTAACTAAATCAGAGGACCGCCCATGAGCACAGTTATGGTCGGGCATCCTGGGACAGGCCCTTTTCTGCCCTTCTGAATAAAACCCCACTCGAGTTTTCTATCACAAGACCATGTTTTTCTCAATCACGAGAGGACAAAGGTTGCAGACCATTGCTGAATATTTTAACCATACCATGTGGTTAAACTCTTCGACTATCGATACCGACAGAATAAGAACAAGTCTTTGATATTAATTACTAGTCTGTAGCTAGGAATTCGGTATCATTGAACATGAAGAACGACAACCGCCGAGCCATCCATTCTACAACAACATGAATGAATGTCACTCTGAACTACGCACGAGAAAGAGAGAGAGGACGGAAACTCTCCAACAGAAACTAACTTTTCAGCAGAGATCCCGACGACACACCGAGCGTAAATATATATATTGATTGCAGTTGTTCCCGAATGAGTGAGCGTTCATGTGCAAAGGATTAGCATTTCAATTGTTAGAATTATCAACTGTGCGTTGTCTTCTCAGTCGACCCCCACTTCCCTTTTGTACAACACCATGCCGGTTTAGCCCACTAGGGCACATTCCCCTATCAGTTCTTGTAACAATATTTACTTTGTTTGTTTATGCATTTCTGTGATTGTTTAGTTAGTTAAAAAAGAAATGATTTACTACAATTGATGTATGGATGACTCATAGTGAAGACTGGGTCTGTGCAGATAACCAACAATTTACGACATTTGGAATGAGACTAACGTGAAGTTAAATAATTCATTAATTCGAAGACTAATTGATCAGATATAAAATATCTGAAGAGTTATACTAGGAAATTATAACTTTGTAATCTGAATATTTTCAGATTTATACATACATTTTTTTTCTCCAAATTTCAGATTCTTGGTTCCGACCACCTTGTATTTGTGAGACGCAGAGTAAGTTTCTCTCTGCATGTGTAGTACCCACCGTGAAGCACGGAGGAGGAGGTGTGACGGTGTGGGGGTGCTTTGCTGGTGACACTGTCAGTTATTTATTTAGAATTCAAGGCACACTTAGCCAGCATCGTTACCACAGCATTCTGCAGCGATATGGCATCCCATCTGGTTTGTGCTTAGTGGGTCTGTCATTTGTTTTTCAACAGGACAATGACCCAACACACCTCAAGGCTGACCTGGCCTCCACAATCACCTGATCTCAACCCCTTTGAGATGGTTTGGGATGAGTTGGACCGCAAAGTGAAGGAAAAGCAGCCAACAAGTGCTCAACATATGTGGGAACTCTTCAAGACTGTTGGAATGCTAAGGGTGTGCAAAGCAGTCATCAAAGAAAGGGGTGGCTACTTTGAAAAATCTAAGTTATTTTGATTTGTTTAAAACTTTTTGGGTTACTACATTATTCTATATGTGTTATTTTATAGTAGAATGTAGAAAATAGTCAAAATAAAGAATATCCCTTTGAGTAGGTGTGTCCAAATTCTTGACTGGTACTGTAGCTGTATATGAAATATGTTTCTCCCTATAACACCCCCTCCACAAACACACGCACACACACGCAACAGTGGTGTCGGTGGGTAAAAATGATGGCCCCTGTCTGGCCATTAGAGTGTAGTAGTGGCATGTGGGGATGTATTGTGTCTTGACACTTTGACTTCATCGTTGTTAGATTGAGAATGTGAAACGCAGGTTGGCTTTATTGTCATGAATCTTGCCCTGGAGGCAGCTCTGCAGAGTGGTCACTAGCTGGCACAGCCATGAAGTCATACAATCTGATTTTAAACCTAACCTTAAATTTGAAAAAATTGTTCATAAAATTTTACAATATAGCCCATTTTGAATTTGTAGCTGGCCCATCCAGCAGAAATCACTCGGTTCTGCCTCCAGGACAAGATTCATGACAATAAACGTCAACATGCAAGTGAAACTGGATACGTCTCCAGACTCAGATATTACCATGGTAACCCATAATGCATGTGTGTCTCTCTGTCTGTGTGTATTTGCGAGTGCTCCACGGGTGTGTATGCGCATGTGGTTAACTATACTTGTGGGGACCAGAAGTCCACACAACAATAGTAAACAAACAATTTGAGATTTTGTTAGTCCCCACAAGGTCAGATGCTATTTCTAGTGGGTTTAGGGTTAAGGTTAGAATTAGTGTTAGGGTTAAAATTAGGTTTAGGGTTAGGAGCTAGGGTTCGTTTTAGGGTCAGTGTTAGGTTTAGGGATTGGGTTAAGGTTAAGGTTAGGTTTTTGGGGTAAGGTTTGAGTTAGGGTTAGGGTTAGGGAAAATAGGATTTTGAATGGGACTGAATTGTGTGTCCCCCAAGGTTAGTTATACAAGACGGTGTGTGTGTGTGGATGTTTAAAAACGGCTATTTAATATAAAGGAAATGAACCCCTACTCTCCTCCATTTATGGACTCAACATGTGATCATGAGACAAGTTATGGCACCGTTACCAAGGGCATGGTCTGGAGGGTCATCGATCAGCCGTACCAGCCTCCTTTCTGGGGGAGTTTATGGGGCTGGTCCCCCATGGTTCCCCACCCCCACAATGGCTGTTCTGATTAGTGACCGTAAAAATCGACTTTCTGTCTGGTGGCAGAATGATCCATTCACATTCAGTGCATTAGGTTTTACATCACATTGAGACTGGCTAGATTTAGCATATATAACTTCTCCATGGACTTGCATACCTGATGAAGGCTTCTCCTAGGTTTCAGTGGTGATTTGAGGCAGAAGTACTGTACTGTTAAATGAAAAGAGGTCTCAAATGGCATTTTTCAATAAAACGTCACAATAAGGTGTAGAGCATTTGATTTGCCTGCTTGGGGGGCAAGGAGACCCCCAGATCCACTAAAACCATTGACATCTACATGCCGTTTTCAAGGGATTCTTAAATCAGTGTTATAACTATTTGGTTTTAATAACATCACCTTTTGAAGAGCATAGTCAGAACCATGCAAAACAGTTGCTCACATTTAGCTTTATCATCAGAGATATACAGCAAGTTACTGCATGTTTTTCATGATCAGTAAACATCAATGATCATGTCATTTAAGATACATACGGTAGCCTCACGATATCGCTCAATATTGGCCACCATTAATTGGATATTTGAGTGATATTGAATAAAAAGTGAACTGTGCCTGACAAGTATGAGTGGTTTAGGTAAATTTCCAATCTTTTGTGGGCTCTGCCTTTCAAGCAGTAGAAGGGTGCATTTGCCGTGGTCCTGTTAACTGATAAAGTTTACTTTGAACGTTGGCTAAACATACCTGGTGTAGACCTACCTAGGGAAGTTAGCTAACATGATCCCCTTTTCATCATTGTTTTTAAGAGTGTTTAATTACGATTGCTGCTGACAGACACGATATAGACTATATATAGACAATATGGCTAGCTAGCTAACAACAGCTCACGTCAATATGGCTAGCTAGCTAACAGCTCACGTTAATATGGCTAGCTAGCTAACAACAGCTCACGACAATATGGCTATCTAGAAACCAAACTTTCAGGGGATAAACTAGATGGCTATTTCCAAATATTGTTTGACTTAATTCAAATCAAATTGTATTTGTCACATGCGCTGAATACAACAGGTGTAGACCTTACTGTGAAATGTTTACTTCCAAGCCCTTAACCATCAATATATCCCATAATAAGAATTTGTTCTTAACTGACTTGTCTAGTTAAATAAAGGTAAAAAATAAAATAAAAAATAAAATGCAGATCAAGAAAATATTTACTAAATAAAAACAATAACGAATCTCTATACAGGGGATACCCGTACCGAGTCAATGTGCGGGGCTACAGGTTAGTCGAGGTCATTTGTACATGTAGGTAAATGGTAAAGTGACTATGCATAGATAATAAACAGGGAGAAGCAGCAGTGTATGAACAAATACTAAATGTTCAGCTGTTTTATAGCTTGGGAGTAGAAGTTGTTAAGGAGCCTTTTGGTCCTAGACTTGGCCCTCCGGTACCGCTTGCCGTGCGGCAGCAGAGAAAACAGTCCATGACTTGGGTGACTGGATTCTTTGACCATTTTTGGGGCCTTCCTCTGACACCGACCCAGTGATGTATTGGGCTGTACGCACTACCCTCTGTAGAGCCTTACGGTCGGATGCCGAGTAGTTGCCATACCAGGCGGTGATGCAACCGGTCAGGATGCTCTCGATGGTGCAGCTGTAGATTTTTTTGAGGATCTGGGGACCCATGCAAAAAAAGATGTTCAGTCTCCTGAGGGAGAAAGGTGTTGTCAAGCCTTCTTCACGACTGTCTTGGTGTGTTTGGACCATGATAGTTTGTAGGTGATGTGGACACCAAGGAACCTGAAACTCTCGATCCGCTCCACTACAGTCCTGTCGATGTTAATGAGGCCCTGTTTGGCACATTAGCATCTATAGTGGTGATGACAGTAGTCCGACTGAAAACTTTACCAGGGCGAGGACTTGACGATGTAAAAATCTTTCCAAAAGCCTAATCTCTGATGAAGCAAGCTAAATCTAATGTTGTTTGCTTAGCTAGCTACTTGCCAAATGAATAGGTACCTTTACGTATCTGAAATGACATGATCATTGATGTTTACTGATCATGAAAAACATGCAGTTCCTTGCTGTATATCTCTGATGATAGAGCTACAGTAAATGTGCGCAACTGTTTTGCATGGTTCTGACTATGCTCTTCAAAAGGTGATGTTATTAAAACCAAATAGTTCAAACATTTATTTAAGAATCCCTTGAAAACGGCACGTAGCTGTCAATGGTTTTAGCAGAGCTGGGGGTCTCCTTGCTCTCCGTCAGCCAAATCGAACGTATTGTGATGTTTCATTGAAAACAAACTACTACTTTTGATCAGAACCCTTATGTATTGACTAAAACACTATGGAATAGACTTGTCTTTTGTGACGTAGACTATGTTGTTTGTTCTTTATAAAAAAAGAGCTAGATAACTCGTTTACCTTTCAAGAAAATAATTACTATAGCCTACAACTTAATTAGTTTGTGTGATTTCCTACCAGGTACATTTGTATTATCTTGCTCAGTAAACCTGGGTTATATTGTAGCTAGACATTATACTGTATATCACACCTGGGCAAATATCAAGCTGCATCCTTCATGTAATTAAACATTTTGAAACATTCACACACTGTTTTCATGAGGAGAGACTTCGTGAGGCCAGACTGTGAATCACGATGTGTGTGTGTGTGTGTGTGTGTGCAGCATGTAAATACCATGGGTGATAAATACTCAAGGCGGATCTGGGAGGACCATGTAGAAGGGGCACTAGTAGAGAGATACAGGGGCCAGTGGGTACGGTTCAGCCACCACAGGTCTGTCTGGCAAGTACGTGTCAGATATCTTCAGATCAGGTTTATTACAGAGGATTCACCACACCATACTCATTGTGTTGACAGTGTAAATCTAAATCTATCTGCTATAGGAAATAAATACATAACCATACGTACTGGTTTACATACAGTAGTAGACTATGGAGGTATACATGCTACTATTTAATAGAAAACCACATTTACAGGCTATGGAAATTCACTAACAGGACAATGGCCCAATTACTGGTACGCATATGATAAATCTATACCAATGAATGACAGAAAGTAACTGAAAGGTGACTGCAGTGTAACGAACGTCTGCACATGTGCACGAGGCCACAACGTGGAATAGTAACTGTGCCATGAGGCACAGGCTAAATGAGGCTGCATGCTAGATAATGCTAAATTAGACTACATGCTACATGAGGCTAAAAGAGGCTGCATGCTACATAAGGCTAAATTAGACTACATGCTAGATAAGGCTAACTGAGGCTGCATGCTACATAAGGCTAAATGAGGCTGCGTGCTACATAAGACTAAATTAGACTAAATGCTACGGAAGGCTAAATGAGGCTGTATGCTACATAAGGCCAAATTCGGCTACATGCTACATAAGGTTAAATTAGGCCTCATGTAACCTAAGGTTAAATGAGTCTACATGATACATAAGGCTAAATGAGACTGCATGCTACATAATGCAAATACAGTACACGCTAGCATGAGGCTACATAAAGGTGCTGGATGTCCATAAACACAGCTGTACACATAAACAAACAATATGAATATAATAACAATGAATAGGCTATCCTAAACAAGACATGTGGTACACAGGATAAATAGCATGACTGGCTAACATCTTGGCTTGCAGGCCAGCATGACGCACATGGAAAAGGAAAATACCGCCTTAACATTATAAACATGGTAAATAACTAAACTGCCTTAGCAACACCCAACTAATGAAGCAATGACAGGTTGGACAGTACTTACACTTAGATACGTGCAATAAACACAAGTCATATACAGAAACTTGAGGAACAGTCCAATGAGTCCATCCTCTTCAGACGCCGATCTCTCTGATGGCAAGAGCAGAGTTCAGGGAGGTGCACGGTGAATGGCAGACTGTAATTGGCTGATACAAGTGGGATGGCTTGTAGGTATCACTATGGTGAAAGTAAGGGGTGTTGGGCAAGTACAACAACTACCAGAACAGTTTTTTTTTTAAAGAATGGGGTTCACCCAACTAATGAAGCAATGACAGTGGGGTTCATAATTCCTGGAGGAAAAAGCAACAAAAACAGGAACACAGCCGGACTCTCTCCATATATCACACACCTTTCTCCACTTTCTCCATACATCACCCACCTTTCCCCACTTTCTCCATACATCCACCACCTTCCCCCACTCTCTCCATACATCCACCACCTTCCCCCACTCTCTCCATACATCCACCACCTTCCCCCACTTTCTCCATACATCCACCACCTTCCCCCACTCTCTCCATATAACACACACCTTCCCCCACTTTCTCCATACATCAATACCTTCCCCCATCATCTCCATACGTCACCCACCTTCCTCCATTCTACATCTCTGTGTGAGATATTCAGAGGACCTATAAGTGATCATCTTAATCCATCTGACTATATTGTCTGGTATATCACCTAGCTCACTCTACAGCCTTTCTGCTGAGGACCAAGACTACATGTTCTGGTATATCACCTAGCTCACTCTACAGCCTCTCTGCTGTGGACCAAGACTATATAGTCTGGTATAACACCTAGCTCACTCTACAGCCTCTCTGCTGTGGACCAAGACTATATAGTCTGGTATATGTCACCTAGATTACTCTACAGCCTCTCTGCTGTGGACCAAGACTATATAGTCTGGTATATGTCACCTAGATTACTCTACAGCCTCTCTGCTGTGGACCAAGACTATATAGTCTGGTATATGTCACCTAGATTGCTCTACAGCCTCTCTGCTGTGGACCAAGACTATATGGTCTGGTATATGTCACCTAGATTACTCTACAGCCTCTCTGCTCTGGATGCCTTTAAATAACACCCTCTCTGTCCCAGCATGACCGCTGGATTGTAAATTATTTGCACATTTTTATTTAAAAAATTCTTGCCATACATTTTCAAGCTTAAGTTGAAACTGTAACTCAGCCACTCAGGAAGAGTAAATTTGTGTATATTTGTGTATATTTGGTCTTGTGTTTAAGATTATTGCCCTGCTGACAGTGAATTTGTCTCCCAGTGTCTGTTGGAAATAAGCTAGGATTTTGCCTGTGTTTAGCTCTTTTCCGTTTATTTGTATCCTAAAAAAAACCGCCATAGTCCTTGCCGATGACAAGTATACCCATAACATGATGCAGCCACCACCATGCTTGAAAATATGAAGAGTGGCACTCAGTGATGTGTTGTGTTGGATTTAACGCTTTTATTCAAGACATAAAGTTTATTTCTTTGCCACATTTTTTGCAGTTTTACTTTAGTGCCTTATTGCAAACATGATGCATGTTTTGGAATGTTTTTATTCTGTACAGGCTTCCTTCTTTTCACTGTCATTTAGGTTAGTAATGTCGAGTAACTGCAATGTTGTTGATTCATTCTCAGTTTTCTCCTTTTTTACCCATCTACCAATAGGTGCCTTTCTTTTGCGAGGCATTGGACAACCACCCTGGTCTTTGTGGTTGATCTGTGTTTGAAATTCACTGCTCGACTGAGGGACGTTACTGATAATTACAGTATATGTATGGGATACTGAAACAAAGTAGTCATTCAAAAATCATGTTAAACACTATTATTACTATTATTCAACTTATTATGTGACTTGTTAAGCACATTTTTAACTCCTGGACTTGTTTCGGATTGCCATAACAAAGGGGTTGAATACTTGACTAATTTCAGTAAAACATTTTTTCTTAATTTTTAAACATTTCTGAAAACATAATTCCACTCTGACTTTATGAGGTATTGTGTTTAGGCCAGTGACACAACATCTAATTTAAATCCTTTTTAAATTCAGGCACAACAAAATATGGAAAATGTCAAGGGGTGTGAATACTTTCTGAAGTCACTGTAATAGGTATTGCAATATGACAAGCAAATTTTCATAGCCTATCAGAGAGGACGATGGAGCTACTACCATATGGCTTGTGGTTGTGGATTGAGATTCTGGGCTGTGAGCCATATGGAATTATTGGAGGTTATGACATGGTTATTAGTTTCTTTGGGAACCCCAACCAATCAACAGGTTGTCTGCATGAAAATAGGATTTTCACGCAATCATTACTCTACTAACATACTGATAACTATGCTGCTCTGTGTGTGTGTGTGTGTGTGTGTGTGTGTGTACTTGCAGGCGTGTGTGCATTTGTGTGTGTGTGTGTATTTGTTTGTGTGTGTGTGCATGTGACTGCAGCGTATAACTACATAACTACAGTGTTAAAATCAACTATCATCAAAATCAAAGTCAGCCTTTCCTTAAACCCCAAATAGCAAGCAATGCAGATGTAGAAGCGTGTGTCTCCAGATTTAATGTTGTCCAAGTGACTACAGAGTGCCAAGTGTGTTACTATCCCACTGACCCAATGTCCCCGCAGTCAATAAATATGACAATAACTGTTATCCTTTCAATTATATCGCTCGATCCTCACCTCTCCCTTCTTCAGAGGTAATGTCCTCACTAATGTGTGTACGCTCTGCCATTCGGCTGCTCCACGATGGGACAGTGATTAAAATGTGATTATTGTTGTAGTGTGCTGCTAGTTGGGGCCTGTCTGCAGGCTAACAGGGCTGTTGGTCTGCCGTCTGGAGGATGCCTGACTGATCTGTCCCACTGGGGGTAAATGTCTCAGGGGCATAGTGAGTATGAGGCCTGTTAAAGTGCTGATCAGATTTATATCCCTGTTAAAGTCAGTGCACTGCTCAGCTCTGTATGAGGTTTGAACACACACACACACACACACACACACACACACACACACACATTAATGCATGTAAGCACACACATACACATACACACATACACACATACAGGTACAACGCCTGCTCTTGCCAGGCTGGTGACAGGTGTGCCAACGCCAGAGAGGGAGAAGGGCAGGAAGAAAGGTGGACAATGAAGAAAGGTAGAGAGAGGGAGGGAGGAAGGGCCCTAAAAACAGGGCCAAATGTGTATAAGATGTCTCTGCCAATACTGGCCATGAAGCCTAAGCATCGCCGGGTACAACTATGAATCATCATGTGACAGGGCAGGAGATGAGAGAACAGAACTGTGCAACCAAACCCAGTGCCACCACTTGGGGTTTAGTTTGCCAGCAAGGCTTATAATGAATTTTAAAGTAGATGTTTAACTAATGTTGGTCTTCTCTCAATATCATGGTTCCTGGTGTCAGTGTTACCTCTGGTGATGGGCTGATAAAGAGCAGGGAGATTGGGATCATTGTTAGGAACGTCCCTGATGGGGTGTGATGGGGAGTTGTTCTGCAGTATTCTGACGTTCCATCTCCATCTCACATCCATCTGGAACCCCCCAAGGGAGGGAGTCAGACCCTTATCCAATACCGTGTTTCTCTCTTCTCCCTGAAGTGTACACTTTTCACTCACCCTCAAGGATTTAAAAGCATTGGTTTAGTCGCTTTAAGTAAGGATGCCTGGAATGAGCTTACACCATGCTCTATACACTAGTCCTTTTCCTTTGAATCCTTAAGGAGGAATGTATGAGCGGAGTGCAGACATCGAGTAGAAGGGGCAGACAATAAATTGGTCTTGTCTTTTCGAAGAAGACAAAAGAGAATTGCTGGAAGAGTTGTTCGCCTTACCACCAATCAGTGTCTGTCTTTACAGTGTCCGATTTTCCCTTATGTAGACACGTTTTATGACCAGCTCTACGGTTGGTGCATAACGTTTTCCATTGTCGTCATGGTGATTTTCGTTAATTGTTACATGCTTACTTAGTGTTGGTTTGGTTTATGATTCTATAGCACAGTGTCAAGCTTTTCCTATAAGTAAAATCATAATTCCCCCTGACTATCAGCACACAGTTATGTATATAGTTATGCAGTGTACGTATAGGTTAGATAAACCTATAGATATACAGAACCAATCAAAAGTGTGGACACACCTATTAATTAAAGGGTTTTTCTTTATTTTTTTTACTATTTTCTACATTGTAGAATAAGAGTGAAGACCTCAAACTATGAAATAACACATATGGAATCATACAGTAACCAAAAAAGTGTTAAAAAGCTTTGCACACTCTTAGCATTCTCTTAACCAGCTTCACCTGAAATGATTTTTCAACGGTCTTAAAGGGGTTCTACATATGCTGAGCACTTGTTTGATGCTTTTCCTTCACTCTGAGATCCATTTCATCCCAAATCATCTCGTTTGGTTTGAGGTCGAGTGATTGTGGAGGCCAGGTCATCTGATGCAGCACTCCATCACTCTCCTTCTTGGTCAAATATCCCTTACACAGCTTGGCGATATGTTGGGTCATTGTCCTGTTGAAAAACAAATGATAGTCCAACTAAGCGCAAACCAGATGGGATGGCGTATCGCTGCAGAATGCTGTGGTAGCCTTGCTGGTTAAGTGTGCTTTGAATTCGGAATAAATCACTGACAGTGTCAACAGCAAAGCACCCCTATTCCATCACACCTCCTCCTCCATGCTTCACGGTGGGTACCACACATGCGGAGATCATCCGTTCAACTACTTTGCATCTCACAAAGACATGGCGGTTGGAACCAAAAATCTCAAATTTGGACTCATCAGCCCAAAGGACAGATTTCGACCGGTCTAATGTCCATTGCTCATGATTCTTGGCCGAAGCAAGTCTCTACTTCTCATTGGTGTCCTTAAGTAGTGGTTTCTTTGCAGCAATTTGACCATGAAGGCCTAATTCACAAAGTCTCCTCTGAGCAGTTGATCTTGAGATGTGTCTGTTACTTGAACTCTGTGAAGCATTTATTTGGGCTGCGATTTCTGAGGCTGGTAAATAATTAACTTATCCACTGCAGCAGAAGTAACTCTGGGTCTTCCTTTCCTGCGGAGGTCTTCATGAGAGCCAGTTTCATCATAGTGCTTGATGGTTTTTGTGACTGCACTTGAAGAAACTTTCAAAGTTCTTGACATTTTCTGCATTGACTGACCTTCATGTCTTAAAGTAATGATGGACTGTTGTTTCTCTTTGCTTATTTGAGCTGTTCATGCCATATAATGGACTTTGTATTTTACCGAATAGGGCTATCTTCTGTATAGCACCCCTAACTTGTCACAACACAACTAATTGGCTCAAATGCAAATGAACTTTTAACAAGGCACACCTGTTAAATTGAAATGCATTCCAGGTGACTACCTCATGAAGCTGGTTGAGAGAATGCCAAGAGTATGCAAAGCTGTCATCAAGGAAAAGGGTGGCTGCTTTGAAGAATCTCGAACATAAATATACATTTTGATTTGTTTAACACTTTTTTGGTTACTACATGATTCCATATGTGTTATTTCTTTGTTTTGATGTCTTCACTATTATTCTACAATGTAGAAGAAAAAAAACCCTGGAGTGAGCAGGTTTCTCCAAACTTTTGACTGGTACTGTACTTTTTTTTTTCAGAGGGTATTTTTATCATCAATTCAGCAGTTCACATTTTCTGGCGCTGACCGAATGCAGAGATCGACCACTCAGAAAATGTTATACTGTATGTAGAGTTCAGATTTTATACAGCTTCTATTCTAACAAATGCAGGAGTTTGACACAACCTTTGTTGAGTGAGGGCCAAATAAACTGCATATTCAGGAAGTTGTAATGGCCGTTGGTGGAAGAAGGTGAGGACCAAAGCGCAGCGTGGTACGTGTTCGTCATGTTTATTCAAAACTCAACACTAAAATGCAAAACAACAAAGAGCCAACCGAAACAGTTCCGTCAGGTGCAACACACACTAAACAGAAATTAACTACCCACAAACACAGGTAGGAACAGGCTACCTAAGTATAGTTCTCAATCAGAGACAACGATTGACAGAGGCCTCTGATTGGGAACCATCCATTTTGTGGCGGCAGGGTAGCCAAGTGGTTAGAGCGTTGGACTAGTAACCGAAAGGTTGTAAGTTCAAATCTGACAAGGTACAAATCTGTCATTCTGCCCCTGAACAGGCAGTTAACACACTGTTCCTAGGCCTTCATTGAAAATAAGAATTTGTTCTTTAACTGAATTGCCTAGTTAAATAAAGATAAAAAATAAAATACCAGGTCAAACACATAGAAATACAACACAAAACATAGAATGAAAAACATAGAATCCCCATCCCAACTCACACCCTAAACAAAATAGAGACATAAAAAAGGAACTAAGGTCAGGACGTGACAGAAGTAGACATCTCAAAGTACGAACATCAGGAGGTTAGTGTTGAAGTGAGTAACACTTTATTTTTCAATAGATAAAAACTTTTTAAAAACTTAACAAATAGTTGGCTACAGTTCCCACAGTTTGTCTCTTTCCATGTCTCTCTTTACTTAACCCTATCAGCAACATTAGGTAGGTTTCCATGCCATTGGCGACAGATGTTATTGTGAATATTCTAGAATCAGCATAAAGAAAATATAATCATTTTCCCACCAGTTGTGTGTTTCCATAAAAAGCATAGTTTTGTCACAAAAACTGTTGCGTTAAATAGCAAATGTGCCCACTCTGGTCTTGGCACCTGCACTCTAGACAACAGCTCACAGTTACAGTGGGTAGGCTAGTCTACATGAGATTATTATGGGTCATTTTTATTTGTCAAACTGCAGTCAAGCATCAATCATCATGTCACCAGAATAATAAAGGAGAATCAAGTTCACCTCGCACATTCACCACCCTGTGAAGTTCCACTTAATTCATCTGTAGCCTAATAAAATGCATGGTTTCCCGAGTCATAGTGGGAGGACCACACACTACATTGTCACGTGACTCCAAGTTTACTTCATTATGATGGTTATTATATGAATATTTGCTCATTAGGTGTTTCCCCCACCAGTTTGTCGCATAATACAGTTTACCGGCAAAAATATTGCACCAAGTCAAATAAACAAGTAATCTGTCTGCATTGATAACATTTCAATCACAGCTGTCGTGATTTAAAAAAAATATATATGGTATGACTTTATTCGCATAAAAACTGTGGATGGAAACATGGTAAAATCTGTAATATGTTGCCCTTAAATGTGAATTCTCTACATTTACATTTTAGTAATTTATCAGATGCTCTTATCCAGAGCCACTTACAGTAGCGAGTCCATACATTTTCGTACTGGTCCCCAGCTAGATAGACATTTTGGAACAAATTATGTTTGACTAGATACAATGCTATTTTACAAGCTGAATGCACAGAGCTGTCTGTTTAAACTATTAGCACACAGCTTGGACACCCATACATACCCTGTAATACATGCCACCAGAGGTCTCTTCACAATCCCTAAATCCAGAACAGACTATGGGATGCGCACAGTATTACATAGAGCCATGACTACATGGAACTCTATTCCACATCAGGTAACTGATGCAAGTAGTGGAATCAGATTTAAAAAACAGATAAAAATACACCTTAAGGAACAGCGTGGACTGTGAAGAGACACACAAACAGGTACAGACACACACATACACACACTAACTCTACACACATGTACATTGTGGTATTGTTGTATGATTGTATCATACATTTGGTGTTGTGGATATGTGGTGGTGTGACAGTGTTACATGATGTAGTGTTTTATCTTTTGTTTTATGTGTAATGTAAGTGTCTTAATGTGTTTGGACCCCAGGAAGAGTAGCTGCTGCCTTGGCAGCCGCTAATGGGGATACCTAATAAAATACAAATACAAATTGCTCTGAGTGGATTACACCTCGCCCGTCTAGATTAAAAATCCATAAAGACTCTTCTCCAGGAACTGCACGAGATCCTGTTGTACGCTTACGCCCAGCCGTACCCTTGAAAAGTCATCAGTGGAGATGCTGCAGTTAAGAAGGAAAGTTGTTTACTTTTTTATTTGATTCTGTTGACTTAGACGTTACCTTGAGTCACAAACAACCTGCGTTAATATAGCGTATAATGTGACACTAAATATGCAGATATGAACAGGGCACCACCTGATTCCACATCTGAGTGTCAAAGAGCCATCTGGGTAGAGTCAGCTGGTGGCCTGGTGTGGTGTCAGAGAGAGAGGGCCGAACACAGAGAGGAGGCGAAGGGAGGGGAGTGGAAGGGAAGTGGAGTGGAGGGGAGAGGAAAGGAGAGGAGGGGAGAGGGAGTGGAAAGGAGAGGAAAGGAGGGGGGGGGGAGGGGCAGTGGCGTCTGGTCCGGTGTCAGAGAGAGGGGGTCGGATACAGAGAGGGCAGAAGGGGAGAGGAGGGAGGGGGTGACTAGGTACAGACTCAGTAAGCATAGCCTTGCTATTGAAAGAGGCCGCCGTAGGCATCAATGGAGGCTCCTCAATTGAGGAATGGGTGGACCCTCCTCCTCAGTGAAATTTCATAAAAATAAAAATAGTGAAACATTAAAAAGTTATCCTTTTTAGATAAAACTACATTAACTTCTTGCGTCGAGCCATCCCGGATCCGGGATCGTGAATACAGCCTCAAGCTCATTACCATAACACAACGTTAACTATTCATGAAAATCGCAAATGAAATGAAATGAATATGCTAGCTCTCAAGCTTAGCCTTTTGTTAACAACACTGTCATCTCAGATTTTCAAAATATGCTTCTCAACCATAGCAAAACAAGCATTTGTGTAACAGCTAGCGCAGCTAGCGTAGCATTTATCATTAGCATCAGCAGGCAACATTTTCACAAAAACCGGAAAATCATTAAAATAAAATCATTTACCTTTGAAGAACTTCATATGTTTTCAATGAGGAGACTCTCAGTTAGATAGCAAATGCTCAGTTTTACCTGAAAGATTATTTGTTTAGGAGAAATCGCTCCGTTTGGTGCGTCACGTTTGGCTACCAAAAAAACCCGAAAAATCAGTCATCAAAACGCCAAACTTTTTTCCAAATTAACTCCATAATATCGACTGAAACATGGTAAACGTTGTTTAGAATCAATCCTCAAGGTGTTTTTCACATATCTCTTCATGATATATCGTTCGTTGAAAGCCTCTTCTCTCCTCTCAATCACTGGATGACTGCGTGCAGCTTGTAGATTACGCACCAATTTAGACAAAGAACACCGGGCGGACCCCTGGTAAATGTAGTCTCTTATGGCCAATCTGATATGCCTACAAATACATCACAATGCTACAGACACCTTGGAGAAACGATAGAAAGGGCAGGCTCATTCCCGGCGCATTCACAGCCATATAAGGAGACAATGGAAAACAGAGCCTCAAAAATTCTGCCCATTTCCTGGTTGAAGTTTCATCTTGGTTTCGCCTGTAGCATGAGTTCTGTGGCACTCACAGATAATATCTTTGCAGTTTTGGAAACGTTAGAGTGTTTTCTTTCCAAAGCTGCCAATTATATGCATAGTCGAGCATCTTTTCGTGACAAAATATTGCGCTTAAAACGGGCACGTTTTTTTATCCATAAATTAAAAGAGCGCCCCCTATATCCAAGAAGTTAAATATATTCACATGTCACCAAATAATTCAAACACTTTTTTGCAATGAATGTCTACAGTAATTTAGACAGCACTTTCTGGGGTAGCACCATGGTGCAGCTGGAGGACAGCTAACTTCCATCCTCCTCCTGGCTACATTGACTTCAATACAAAACCTACAGTTGGAGGCTTGTAGGCCTCACCCCCTTCCATAGAAATACATGGTATTTATGACCACTTCCGGAGGACGCCCTCCAACCAATCAAAGCTTTTGCAGTATGAACTGACATGTTGTCCATCCAATCATAGAATTAGGATCAGAGAATAAACCTATTGAGTTGTATTGGGATTGTGCCACAGAGCATTATGAGGGTTATTTGTGTTGAGAAGCTTGGTGACATTGCTGGATAGAGATTAAGAATGAAGTGATAGTTGAGCATTTTCGGGATAGTATTCCATTCAAATTTGTTTTTTCAAATTACAGGAGACTGATAAGGCATATTTTAAATTGATTTCTTAGTTCTATAAAAAAAAATGTTTCCAGTTAGTGCAATTTATTTAAAATTTCCTTGCTAACTTCAGTAGCTAGCTAGCTACCAACTACCTGTGCAGTTTTCTGTGCCAGAATGGTAGCGTGGCCAACGCTGCCGAAAATGTTGTGGACTTTTTATTGAAGAACACCTTTCATTCTCTGCGGAACACAGAAAATCAAATCAAAATCAAATCAAATTTATTTATATAGCCCTTCGTACATCAGCTGATATCTCAAAGTGCTGTACAGAAACCCAGCCTAAAACCCCAAACAGCAAGCAATGCAGGTGTAGAAGCACGGTGGCTAGGAAAAACTCCCTAGAAAGGCCAAAACCTAGGAAGAAACCTAGAGAGGAACCAGGCTATGTGGGGTGGCCAGTCCTCTTCTGGCTGTGCCGGGTGGAGATTATAACAGAACATGGCCAAGATGTTCAAATGTTCATAAATGACCAGCATGGTCGAATAATAATAAGGCAGAACAGTTGAAACTGGAGCAGCAGCACAGTCAGGTGGAAGTTGAAACTGGAGCAGCAGCATGGCCAGGTGGACTGGGGACAGCAAGGAGTCATCATGTCAGGTAGTCCTGGGGCATGGTCCTAGGGCTCAGGTCAGTTGAAACTGGAACAGCAGCATGGCCAGGTGGACTGGGGACAGCAAGGAGTCATCGTGTCAGGTAGTCCTGGAGCTCAGGTCCTAGGGCTCAGGTCCTCCGAGAGAGAGAAAGAAAGAGAGAAGGAGAGAATTAGAGAACGCACACTTAGATTCACACAGGACACCGAATAGGACAGGAGAAGTACTCCAGATATAACAAACTGACCCCAGCCCCCCGACACATAAACTACTGCAGCATAAATACTGGAGGCTGAGACAGGAGGGGTCAGGAGACACTGTGGCCCCATCCGAGGTCACCCTCGGACAGGGCCAAACAGGAAGGATATAACCCCACCCACTTTGCCAAAGCACAGCCCCCACACCACTAGAGGGATATCTTCAACCACCAACTTACCATCCTGAGACAAGGCTGAGTATAGCCCACAAAGATCTCCCAAGGGGGGGGGCGCCAACCCAGACAGGATGACCACAACAGTGAATCAACCCACTCAGGTGACGCACCCCCTCCAGGGACGGCATGAGAGAGCCCCAGTAAGCCAGTGACCCAGCCCCTGTAATAGGGTTAGAGGCAGAGAATCCCAGTGGAAAGAGGGGAACCGGCCAGGCAGAGACAGCAAGGGCGGTTCGTTGCTCCAGAGCCTTTCCGTTCACCTTCCCACTCCTGGGCCAGACTACACTCAATCATATGACCCACTGAAGAGATGAGTCTTCAGTAAAGACTGTAAAGAAAAGGTGTGAATTGAACGCGAGGGCGGACCTCTGCCTGAGATCCGTTTCATGAAGAAGGATGAAAAGGTGAGGGCGTTCAATAGCACCTGGTTTCAAAAGTATAGCTGGTTAACAGGGTGGCTTTGTCTGAGTTTTTGGGCATGCAAGAATTTGCTTTTAGAGGACACAACGAGATGGAAAGTTCCGCCGACAAGGGCAACTACACGGAGCTTGCAGGGGTAATTGCATGTTTACTTGCTGAACATATCGAACTTTCGACTGTCTTTTCTGGGATGTCGAAAACAAATCCGAATGATTTGATAGCTTCCATCGCATCATTCATTAAAATATTGAAGAGAGAGTTTAACGCAGCACATTTTTTCATGTGCGCTCAAATAGGATTTTCACTTTCCTCAGGGTTTTATTTAGCAAAAATTTAGCAAATCCTCATGATATAAAAGCTGCAGCAGCCTAGGCTACACCTAAACATTAGAAATCTGCTTAATGGGATGAAAACAAGACTATTTTTCAGCCTGATCAACTGTAGGCTACTAAGAGCAGCTGCATATAAGAGCTGCTGCCTACAGCCTATGCACCCTGTTCATCTGGTAAGGATCAACTAAATCAAATCAAATCAAATCAAATCCAATTTTATTGGTCACATACACATGGTTAGCAGATGTTAATGCAAGTGTAGTGAAATGCTTGTGCTTCTAGTTCCAACCATGCAGGAATATCTAACAAGTAAAAACAAAATACTGCAAAGTTTCCAAAGAACGCGAAACGAGGCGGCAGTCTCTGTCTGCGCCGGAAGTTGACAAAAAACAAATTGTTAACGTTATGTACAGTCGTGGCCAAAAGTTTGGAGAATGACACAAATATTAATATCCACAAAGTTTGCTGCTTCAGTGTCTTTAGATATTTTTGTCAGATGGAATACTGAATTATAATTACAAGCATGTCATAAGTGTCAAAGGCTTTTATTGACAATTACATTAAATTGTTGCGAAGAGTCAATATTTGCAGTGTTGACCCTTCTTTTTCAAGACCTCTGCAATCTGCCCTGGCACGCTGTCAATTAACTTCTGGGCCACATCCTGACTGATGGCAGCCCATTCTTGCATAATCAATGCTTGGGGTTTGTCAGAATTTGTGGGTTTTTGTTTGTCCACCCGCCTCTTGAGGATTGACCACGAGTTCTCAATGGGATTAAGGTCTGGAGAGTTTCCTGGCCATGGACCCAAAATATTGATGTTTTGTTCCCCGAGCCACTTAGTTATCACTTTTGCCTTATGGCAAGGTGCTCCATCACCAGAGAAAATGACTTTACCCCATTCCTTAGCAGTCCAATCCCTGTACCTTTTGCAGAATATCAGTCTGACTCTGATGTTTTTCCTGGAGAGAAGTGGCTTCTTTGCTGCCCTTCTTGACACCAGGCTATCCTCCAAAAGTCTTCGCCTCAATGTGTGTGCAGATGCACTCACACCTGCCTGCTGCCATTCCTGAGCAAGCTCTGTACTGCTGGTGCCCCGATCCCACAGCTGAATCAACTTTAGAAGACGGTCCTGGCGCTTGCTGGACTTTCTTGGGTGCCCTGAAGCCTTCTTCACAACAATTGAACTGCTCTCCTTGAAGTTCTTGATGATCCGATAAATGGTTGATTTAGGTGCAATCTTACAGGCAGCAATATCCTTGCCTGTGAAGCCCTTTTTGTGCAAAGCAATGATAACAGAGCGTGTTTCCTTGCAGGTAACAATGTTTTATAGAGGAAGAACAACGAGTGCAAGCACCACCCTCCTTTTGAAGCTTCCAGTCTGTTATTCAAACTCAATCAGCATGACAGAGTGATCTCCAGCCTTGTCCTCATCAACACTCACACCTATGTTAAAGAGAGAATGGTCTTTTTGTGGTCCTTTTGTGGCAGGGCTTAAATGCGGCGGAAATGTTTTTTTGGGGATTCAGTTCATTTGCATGGCAAAGAGGGACTTTGCAATTAATTGCAATTCATCTGATCACTCTTCATAACATTCTGGAGCTTATGCAAATTGCCATCATACAACCTGAGGCAGCAGAATTTGTGAATTTGTGTCATTCTCAAAACCTTTGGCCACGAATGCACAGTTGAAGTCGGAAGTTTACATACACTTAGGTTGGAGTCATTAAAACTTGTTTTTCAACCACTCCACCAATTTCTTGTTAACAAACTATAGTTTTGGCAAGTCGGTTAGGACATCTACTTTGTGCATGACACAAGTCATTTTTCCAACAATTGTTTACAGACATGTTATTTCACTTTTAATTCACTGTAACACAATTCCAGTTGGTCAGAAGTTTACATATACTAAGTGTATATACTAAGTGTACATATACAATGGTGTGCCTTTAAACAGCTTGGAAAATTCCAGAAAATTATGTCATGGTTTTAGAAGCTTCTGATAGGTTAATTTAAATAATTTGAGTCATTTGAAGGTGTACCCGTGGATGTATTTCAAGGCCTAACTTCAAAAACTGGTTTTCATTTCCTCAATCAATCTACATGTATTTAACCCTCTGTTTCCCATCATGTCTTTGTGTGTAATTGTTTCATGTTATGTGGTGTTTGATTTATGCGCTTGACTTTCATTTACTATGTTCCGTGTTTTGAGTTTGATTATTGCAGTGCTCTCGTTTTGGAACGGAACATAAATGAGCGCCTGTTAACTACACTCTGCTCTCCTGCACCTGACTTCGCCTCCAGTACACGCCATAACAGTCAGGTGGTTTTTTTCAGGAGTTTTAAAAATCATGTGACCTTATTAGGAAAAACTGGTCCCATCATAGCCCATATAAAACCTTTTTACAACTGATTAATCACTGTCATACCTTATAGGGTCCAGAGTTTTCCTAGTTAGGTTAACATATGAGGGTGTAAAAATTGCCCCACCGCTCTGGGAGCTATGGTGCCACCAGTCTGCTTGCAGTTGCCAGTTATTGTAAGGTATGTGGATGATCAGTGCTTTGCTCAGGAACGTTTCTTGGGCTACTTTGATGAGGTGATGACTAGTCCACTCCAGTACCTTTGTCGACTTTCTCCTGACATGAACTGAAGCCACGTCTCATGTGCCCACATCCACTGGCACATTGAATGTTTCACCTCCAAGCACTGTGAGTAGCTCTATCAATTTTCTCTCATTACTGTATGTAGAGTCAATTACAAACACAATCACATTACTACACATCAATGATTTTACTCTTTGCTTGGACTAACTCATTCTTAGCTCTTTGGACCAACTGTGTAGTGTGTTGTGTTATTGTTTTTGTTCTTCCCAGTCAAATCCTGTCCTGCACTATTCAGGCCTCTGAACACTCATGCCTCATACCCTCATTCAATCCCTGCTGTGATCCCTTTCCAACACTGTGTAAGTAGCCTTCCCAATCCCCATAACATTGTACTATAAATGTCTTTATTGAATGCTTTAGGTTAA
>NC_056431.1:66481827-66484327 GCF_018296145.1 Oncorhynchus tshawytscha
AGAGGAGAGGAGAGGAGAGGGAGAGGAGAGGAGAGGGGGATGCAAAAGGACTGGATATGGAGAGGGAGAGGAGGATGCCAAAGGGCTGGATATGGAGAGGAGGAGAGGAGAGGAGAGGGCTGGATATGGAGAGGAGAGGAGAGGAGCCAAAGGGCTGGATTTGGAGAGGAGAGGAGAGGAGAGGAGAGGAAAGGAGAAGAGAGGAGAGGGAGAGGAGAGGAGAGGGAGGGAGAGAGAGGAGGGTGCCAAAAGGGCTGGATATGGAGAGGAGAGGAGGATGCCAAAGAGCTGGATATGGAGAGGAGAGGAGGAGAGGGCTGGATATGGAGAGGAGAGGAGAGGAGAGGAGGGTGCCAGATGGCTGGAGATGGAGAGGAGAGGAGGAGGAGAGGGAGAGGATATGGAGAGGAGAGGAGAGGAAGGGAAAGGCTGGATATGGAGAGGAGAGGAGGATGCCAAAGAGGAGAGGAGAGGAGAGGAGGATGCCAAAGAGCTGGATATGGAGAGGAGAGGAGAGGAGAGGAGCTGGATAGGAGAGGAGAGGAGAGGGGAGAGGAGAGGAGAGGAGAGGAGAGGAGAGGAGAGGAGAGGAGAGGAGAGGAGAGGGAGAGGAGAGGAGAGGAGAGGAGAGGAGAGGAGAGGAGAGGAGATAAGCGGAGAGGAGGGTGTGAAATGGCTGGATATGGAGAGGAGAGGAGGATGCCAAAGGGCTGGATATGGAGAGGAGAGGAGAGGAGAGGAGAGGAGAGGAGAGGAGAGGAGAGGAGAGGAGAGAGAGGAGAGGAGAGGAGAGGAGAGGAGAGGAGAGGAGAGGAGAGGAGAGGAGAGGAGAGGAGAGGAGAGGGTGGAGAGCTGGATGGAGAGGAGAGGAGGATGCAAAAGGGCTGGATATGGAGAGGAGAGGAGGATGCCAAAGGGCTGGATTTGGAGAGGAGAGAAGAGGAGAGGAGAGGAAAGGAGAAGAGAGAGAGAGAGGAGAGGAGGGAGAGGAGAGGAGGGTGCCAAACGGCTGGATATGAGAGGAGAGGAGGATGCCAAAGAGCTGGATATGGAGAGGAGAGGAGAGGAGAGGAGAGGAGAGGAGAGGAGAGGAGAGGAGAGGAGAGGAGAGGAGAGAGGAGAGGATAGGAGAGGAGAAGAGAGGAGAAGAGAGGAGAAGAGAGGAGAAGAGAGGAGAGGAGGATGCAAAAGGGCTGGATTTGGAGAGAGCGGAGAGGAAGGTGTGAAAGTGCTGGATATGGAGAGGAGAGGAGGATGCCAAAGGGCTGATATGGAGAGGAGAGAGAGGAGAGGAGAGAGAGAGGAGGGTGCCAGATGGCTGGATATGGAGAGGAGAGGAGGATGCCAAAGGGCTGGATATGGAGAGGAGCGGAGAGGGAAACGGCTGGATATGGAGAGGAGAGGAGGATGCCAAAGAGCTGGATATGGAGAGGAGAGGAGGATGACAAAGAGCTGGATATGGAGAGGAGAGGAGAGGAGAGAGAGGAGAGGAGAGGAGAGGAGAGGAGAGGAGAGGAGAGGAGAGGAGAGGAGAGGAGAGGAGAGGAGAGGAGAGGAGAGGAGAGGAGAGGAGAGGGAGGAGAGGAGATAAGCGGAGAGGAGGTTGTGAAATGGCTGGATATGGAGAGGAGAGGAGGATGCCAAAGGGCTGGATATGGAGAGGAGAGGAGAGGAGAGGAGAGGGAGAGGAGAGGAGAGGAGAGGAGAGGAGAGGAGAGGAGAGGAGAGGAGAGGAGAGGGAGAGGAGAGGAGAGGAGAGGAGGAGAGGAGGGTGCCAGACGGCTGGATATGGAGAGGAGAGGAGGATGCAAAAGGGCTGGATTTGAGAGGAGAGAAGAGGAGAGGAGAGGAAAGGAGAAGAGAGGAGAGAGGAGAGGAGGGAGAGGAGAGGAGGGTGCCAAACGGCTGGATATGAGAGGAGAGGAGGATGCCAAAGAGCTGGATATGGAGAGGAGAGGAGAGGAGAGGAGAGGAGAGGAGAGGAGAGGAGAGGAGAGGAGAGGAGAGGAGAGGAGAGGAGAGGAGAGGAGAGGAGAGGAGAGGAGAGGAGAGGAGAGGAGAGGAGAGGAGAGGAGGATGCAAAAGGGCTGGATTTGGAGAGGAGCGGAGAGGAAGGTGTGAAAGTGCTGGATATGGGAGAGGAGAGGAGGATGCCAAAGGGCTGGATAGAGGAGAGGAGAGGAGGGTGCCAGATGGCTGGATATGGAGAGGAGAGGAGGATGCCAAAGGGCTGGATATGGAGAGGAGCGGAGAGGAAGGTGCGAAACGGCTGGATATGGAGAGGAGAGGAGGATGCCAAAGAGCTGGATATGGAGAGGAGAGGAGGATGCCAAAGAGCTGGATATGGAGAGGAGAGGAGAGGAGAGGCGAGGAGAGGAGAGGAGAGGAGAGGAGAGGAGAGGAGAGGAGAGGAGAGAGAGGAGAGGAGAGGAGAGGAGAGGAGAGGAGAGGAGAGGAGGAGGAGAGAGAGAGAGGAGAGGAGAGGAGGCGGAGAGGAGGG
>NC_056431.1:66489327-66614327 GCF_018296145.1 Oncorhynchus tshawytscha
GGAGAGAGGAGGGCTGGAGAGGAGAGGAGAGGGAGGAGAGGAGAGGAGAGGAGAGAGAGAGAGGAGAGGAGAGGAGAGGAGAGGAGAGGAGAGGAGAGGAGAGGAGAGAGGAGAGGAGATTTCTCCTTCACCCAAATCCAGATAGCTAATTTTCTGAAAGAGCTGCAAAGTCTGGACCCCTATAAATCAACTGGGCTAGACAATCTGGACCCTCTCTTTCTAAAATGATCTGCCGAAGTTGTTGCAAACCCTATTACTAGCCTGTTCAACCTCTCTTTCATATCGTCTGAGATTCCCATAGATTGGAAAGCTGCCGTGGTCATCCCCCTCTTCAAAGGGGGAGACACTCTAGACCCAAACTGTTATAGACCTATATCCATCCTGCCCTACCTTTCTAAGGTCTTTGAAAGCCAAGTTTACAAACAGATTACCGATCATTTCGAATCCCACCGTACCTTTTCGGCTATGCAATCTGGATTCAGAGCTGGTCATGGGTGCACCTTAGCCACTCTCAAGGTCCTAAACGATATCATAACCAGCATCGATAAGGGACATTACTGTGCAGCCATATTCATCGACCTGGCTAAGGCTTTCGACTCTGTCAATCACAACATTCTTATTGGCAGACTCAACAGCCTTGGTTTCTCAAATGATTGCCTCGCTTGGTTCAAGCGCCCGTACAGCTTCACTACTCTGGACGGCTCTGACTTAGAATATGTGGACAACTACAAATACCTAGGTGTCTGGTTAGACTGTAAACTCTCCTTCCAGACTCACATTAAACATTGCCAATCCATTATTAAATCTAGAATCGGCTTCCTATTTCGCAACAAACCATCCTTCACTCATGCTGCCAAATACCCTCGTAAAACTGACCAACCTACCGATCCTCGACTTCGATGATGTAATTTACAAAATAGCCTCCAACACTCTACTCAACAAATTGGATGCAGTCTATCACAGTGCCATCTGTTTTGTCACCAAAGCCCCATATACTACCCACCACTGCGACCTGTATGCTCTCGTGGGCTGGCCCTCGCTTCATAATCATCGCCAAACCCAGTGGCTCCAGGTCATCTACAAGTCTCTGCTAGGTAAAGGCCTGCCTTATCTCAGCTCACTGGTCACCATAGCAGCACCTACCCGTAGCACGCGCTCCAGCAGGTATATCTCACTGGTCACCCCCAAAACCAATTATTCCTTTGGCCGCCTCTCCTTCCAGTTCTCTGCTGCCAATGACTGGAACGAACTGCAAAACTTTCTGAAGCTGGAGACAACTACCTCCCTCACTAGTTTATGCACCAGCTGTCAGAGCAGCTCAAATATCACTCCACCTGTACATAGCTCATCTGTAAATAGCCCATCCAATCCACCTCATCCCCATACCATATATATATTTTTTTTATCTTGCTCCTTTGCACCCCAGTATCTCAACTTGCACATTCATCTTCTGCACATCCTACCATTCCAGTGTTTAATTGCTATATTGTAATTACTTTGCCACTATGGCCTATTTATTGCCTTACCTCTCTTATCCTACCTCATTTGCACATGCTGTATATATATATTTCTACTGTATTATTGATTGTATGTTTGTTTATTCCATGTGTAACTGTGTTGTTGTTTGTGTCGAACTGCTTTGCTTTATCTTGGCCAGGTCGCGGTTGCAAATGAGAACTTGTTCTCAACTAGCCTACCTGGTTAAATAAAGGTGAAATAAAAACACAATAAAAAATAATAAAAAACAATACATAGATTAATTTGTGAGTCAATATTGCATGTTGGGCGGTGCATCCACTTCCAGATGGAAATTCCTGTTCAATAATGTTATCCAGGTTATGAGAATGTATTCTCGTAATATTAGGGGTATACAGTATGTTGATCCAAAACATATTCAACATTTGTCATCAACTCTATATTGGAAGCTCGTACGCGCACAGTGCCTTGAAAAGGTCATTGGACCCTTTCTGATTTTCTATTATCTGTATATTTGCATGTTTTGATACTGAATGTTCTGACACTAAATGATTGTCCCACTCTTCCATGCAGAAGTGCTTTAAGTCAGTGACATTTGTGGGTTTTCGAGCATAAAATCGCCCCAACATCTCAAATGGGATTAGGTCTGGACTTTGTCTAGGCCATTCCAAACCTTGAAATGTGTTGCTTTTCAGCCTTTCTGATGTAGATGTGCTTTATTGTTTGAATCATTGTCTTGCTGCGTGACCCAGCTGTGCTTCAGCTTTAGCTCACAGACAGATGGCCTGATATTCTCCATTACTTAGATGACGGCCCTGAGGCAGCAAAGCATCCCCAAACCATCACACTACCACCACCATGCTTGACAGTTGGTATGAGGTTCTTACTGTGGAATGCAGTGTTTGGTTTTCACCAGAAACAACAGGACCCATGTCGTCGAGAAAGTCGACTCAAGTTTGCCAAAAAGCACCTGGATGATCATCAATAATTCTGGAAGAATGTTCTACGGACAGATTAGCCAAAAGTGGAACTTTTATGGTGGCATACGTCCCAAAAACCAAACATTGCACAGGGAGAAAAAGTTTGAAGTAACTTTGTTGTTGTAATATCGCTGCCTGACGTGGCACTTTCACCATTACGGATTGCAGCTTTGATGGCTACTACCTCGACTTGTTAAAAGAAAACAACAACGAATACAATAACTATATGTAAAGTGTGAAATGAAAGTAACTGCCTATCTTTGAGTGTTGTCAACCTGCTGGGACTGTTGTTGGGGAAATTGTTGTTGTTGTTGGGATGTTACAGGAAGGCCATAAAGATCATCAAGGACATCAACCACCCGAACCACTGCCTGTTCACCCCGCTATCATCCAGAAGGCGAGGTCAGTACAGGTGCATCAAAGCTGGGACCGAGAGACTGAAAAACAGCTTCTATCTCAAGGCCATCAGACTGTTAAACAGCCACCACTAACATTGAGTGGCTGCTGCCAACATACTGACTCAACTCCAGCCACTTTTATAATGGGAATTGATGGGAAATTATGTAAATATATCACTAGCCACTTTAAACAATGCTACCTTATATAATGTTACTTACCCTACATTATTCATCTCATATGCATACGTATATACTGTACTCTATATCATCGACTGCATCCTTATGTAATACATGTATCACTAGCCACTTTAACTATGCCACTTTGTTTACATACTCATCTCATATGTATATACTGTACTCGATACCATCTACTGTATCTTGCCTATGCTGCTCTGTACCATCACTCATTCATATATCCTTATGTACATATTCTTTATCCCCTTACACTGTGTATAAGACAGTAGTTTTGGAATTGTTAGTTAGATTACTTGTTGGTTATTACTACATTGTCGGAACTAGAAGCACAAGCATTTCGCTACACTCGCATTAACATCTGCTAACCATGTGTATGTGACAAATAAAATTGGATTTGATTTGATTTGATTTGGAAATGCATAAGTGTGTGTGTGTGTGTGTGTGTGTGTGTGTGTGTGTGTGTGGTAGAGTATGCCTATGTGTGTGTAATGGAGAGATGGAATGACAGCACGTTTGTCACTGCTGTGCCACTCCGCTGCACTGGACTGGCATTGGTGTACAGATTCTGGCATTGCAGATGAATGTCTCTCAACAGCTACTCTGCTTCAACAAACACATGCACTTTACACAGATGATAAGGCTAGCAATATTGATGTTGAGAACTGATATTGCTTAAAGCTGAGATACACGCATGCACACACACAAACACACACAAATACACACAAATACACACACACAAACACACACACACACACAAACACACACAAACACACACACAAACAAACACACACACAAACACACACCAACACACACACTCAAACACACACAACACACACACTCAAACACACACAACACACACACTCAAATGCACAACTCTTCCCTTTTTTTCCTCGTCTAATCTTTCCACAGGATGTCAGAAAGTGTCTGTGGATTGAGAGGAGGGTGTACAAGGTTTTTACTTATGTCAGCTTTCTCTCTTTACCCTTTCCCCCTTCTTCCTCACTCCCTTCTTCACCCTAACCCCCCACTATGCACCCCTCTCTCTAGGGGTGCATAGTGTTACAGGAGAGGAGTGTGTTGCAAGGCTGTGTTGAGGTCAGAGTAGCAGTCAGTTCCAGGGTTCTATGCAGGATGATTAACAGAGCACCCTCTCCTTTCCACTCTTCTCCTATCCTATCCTATCACCTCCACTCTTCCACTCTTCTCCACTCCACCCAAACCAGGTGTGCAGGTGTCACACCTGGTTTGGGGTATTTTCTGTGTTGGGACAACCTCCTGGTCTCTTAGCAACGAAGCTGTCTGTTCACTGACGGCCTCTATCTCTCTTTTTATTTCTCTCCCCTTCTGACTCCATAAAAGGGATAATCCTGGTTGGTGTTTATTACCTCCTCTTTGATTTGATTTGTTTCCAAGAAAGCTATGTACAACACAAACACACAGAGAGAGAGAGAGAAACTAATACAACATTATTTTCCCACACTCAGCCTAATCTAATGGAAAGGATTCACCAGAGTAGGTTTACAAAAAACTGAAAAGGAAGGGAGAGAGAGTAATGGATAGAGAGTGTGAGAAAGAGATTTGAATAAATGAAAAAGGAAAAGGATGAAGCTTGTATGAGGGAGGGAGAGAGGAAGCGAGATAAGTAGAGAGAGGGAGAAATAGATCAACCATGTGCAAGAGAAGAGAGAAAAGGTGTGTGTGTGTGTGTGTGTCAGAGAGAGAGAGAGAGCGAATGAGAACGCATCACCAAAGGGGCTTACCAGTCTTTTTCTACGGAGCTGAAAGGAAAAATCCTTTCCAGAACTTATTCTCACCTAAAATCTTGGATTACTCAGGGTATTCCTCACGTACTCTGACAAGACCCTGCAAGGCTGGCCACAAAATGATAACACACAGATTACACACCTACGCTAACACACAAACACATACACACATATGTTACATATATGTGCGCATGTTCCTTGTTTGTAAGTGTTTATGTGTGTATGAGGGCACAGTGCTCAGTTCTCTGTATTTAGGATGCATAGGAAGATAAAGACCATGCAAGGTCAGCTGGGTAATAAGTAAATTAGGCGGCTGAATCAGCCTATCAAAATGTAGGCCGTATGGTACAGAAGGTTACAGAAAGACCACACATAAGAGTGTGTTCAGTAGATCTGTGCTGTATTGTTGGACTTTAGGACATGGTGTCTATGTTTGGATGCTGGGTTGTGTGTAGGTTGTGTGTCCTGAGCACTATCAAACTGTTTAAGGGCTCTGAGTTCTATCCTATGATCTACAAATACCTCTAGTTCTTTAGTTACACATCCCATTGAAACAATGCATTTAATTAGGTATTTAGTCAAACATAACGTCCAGACACACTAAAACTGGTGGTATTGTTATTAAGACACACACACACACAAAGACACAGTCTGGCTCCATGTAAATGTAGTGAATCTGTCACTGTGTGTACTTTCTTCTGGATAATACCATACAAATAGAATGATTCTAAGTTGTTAGCTATCCCATAAAACCATAGTCGAAAACCACATACTTTCATCTTCTGTCTGTCCATCTGACAATGGAGCATTCAACTCTGTTGTGGACGGTCCCCATTCAAACAAATGACCTCTGGCGCTACGTAACAGAGTTCTCATGGTTAATGTGAATGGGGCACAATGCCTAAGCTTTAGGGTAAACGCTACCGTTCAAAAGTTTACGGTCACTTAGGAATGTCCTTGTTTTTTAAAGAAAACTTTTTTTTTGTCCATTAAAATAACATCAAATTGATCAGAAATACAGTGAAGACATTGTTAATGTTGTAAATGACTATTCTAGCTGGAAACGGATGATTTTTTATGGAATATCTACATAGGCGTACAGAGGCCCATTATCATCAACCATCACTCCTGTGTTCCAATGGCACATTGTGTTAGCTAATCCAAGTTTATAATTTTAAAAGGCTAATTGATCATTAGAAAACACTTTTGCAGTTATGTTAGCACAGCTGAAAACTGTTGTGCTGTTTAAAGAAGCAACAAAACTGGCCTTCTTTAGACTTGTTGAGAATCTGGAGCATCAGTATTTGTGGGTTTGATTACAGGCTCAAAATGGCCAGAAACAAAGACCTTTCTTCTGAAACTCATCAGTCTATTCTTGTTCTGATAAATGAAGGCTATTCCCTGCAAGAAATTGCCAAGAAACTGAAGATCTCGTACAACGCTGTGTACTACTCCCATCACAGAACAGCGCAAACTGGCTCTAACTAGAATAGAAAGAGTGGGAGGCCCCGGTGCACAACTGAGCAAGAGGACAAGTACATTACAGTGTCTAGTTTGAGAAACAGATGCCTCAAGTCCTCAACTGGCAGCTTCATTAAATAGTAACCCGCAACAGTGAAGAGACGACTCCAGGATGCTGGCCTTCTAGGCTGAGTAGCAAAGAATAAGCCATATCTCAGACTGGCAAATAAAAAGAAAAGATTAAGATGGGGAAAATAACACAGGCACTAGACAGAGGAACTCTGCCTAGAAGGCCATCATCTCGGAGTCGCCTCTTTACTGTTGACGTACCATTGGAACACAGGAGTGATGGTTGCTGATAATTGGCCTCTGTACATCTATGTAGATATTCCATTAAAAATCAGCAGTTCCCAGCTACAATAGTCATTTACAACATTAACAATGTCTATACCTTATTTCTGATAAATGTAATGTTATTTTAATTGACAAAAAATATGCTTTTCTTTTGACCACAAACTTTTGAACGGTTGTGTATGTGTCAAACTAAATTCATCAATCAAGTACAAGGGAGGAGTGGGAGGACACTTGGCCCTCCGTGGAATAAGGTTACTAGTAAGGAACTCCCCTCACCTACTTGTCTTAATTGAGAGGAGAAAAAAAAACTCAGTGGAATGAGTTTGACACCCTTGCTTTATGGCATAACTGTAGCGTGCCAATACATGCCAATACATGCCAATACATGCCAATACATGCCAATTGCTTTTGGTAACTTGGGCAGAAAATGTTGATCCACTGAGGCAAAAAGGATCATGTCAAAGTTTAATTCAATAAGAGAAAAGCTGTGCAGTGGAGAGTTAAAAATGAATAGAAGGAGGGCCAGAACAGTAGCCTAGTGTTTGGGAAAGATTTGGTGAAGTGGTAAAAGAGGATGATAACTATGTTATGTGTGACAATTGTAAGACGCCATACAAATTAGACAGTCACAAGACGTGGACTTCAAAATGGCACGTCTAAGTGAGCTGTACTGTTCAGATGGGCTAAGTGGAATAGTAGCTTAACTGAAATCTGGATACTGACTGTAGCCTCTAATATTGCCTTAATATTAACTCCTACAGAATTAATTTCAGTAAAATAATTTCAACCACATAAAATATGCATCCAAGCTGAACTTAAATCTTGTCGTCGTTTTAACAGCTTTTAATTTCCTTAAAATCCATCAAACTGAAATTTTGGATGGAAAATATTTCCGTATTTGTATTTTTTGCATTTTCTCCTCGCTCCTTAAACAGCTTTGCTGTGTGAGAGAAGCAGAGATGAAGGAGTAAACAAACTTTACCGATGTCAACTAGGTTGAAGCATTAATTCTATCGATTTATGACATTCTTCTAGAGAGCAAGGTTGATTTAGTGTTCTAGGGCAACAAGTAATGACAGAAGAGAAGCTGCATGTATTTAATTATAGGCAAGTTGACTAACAAATAGCCTAGCAAAATGTCTGATATTACAAGCAGAAACATATTCCTATCTAAAAAGGCCTGTCAAATCGTTCCGCCAGGTACGGGCCTTGCGGATGTGTTATTAGCAATTGCGGGCCTGTTCGGGTGAACAAACAGCTGACTTGCGCATCACTAGCATGAGTGTCTTTGTGCATCATTACAGACATCACAGATTATGTTCGACGTACCACCACCCAGCACTCCCATCTCAGCCAGAGCAGACAGAGTCACAGAGAATCACATTCACCATCCACTACAGTAAATCAAATTACTCAGGGGCGCAACTTTCACAGGGGACAAGGGGTCATGGGGGGGACAAAAATACAATTTCGGAATACGGGGGGAGGGGGGGTGGCACATTCTGAAATTGCATTTTGTCCCTACTCAGGTAACCATTGCAATGTGATACAATAAGTGGCAACTGTGGACTTTCGGACAATGCGGACGCCTCCGAGTGGTTGGGTAGGCTGCTTGGAGTGTTCAGCCGGGTGGATTTAGCACCACGCAGACACCACAGAGCAGGCTGTATGCATAGTTCAGTGTATATGTGTTGCGCTCTTTCACCAAGCTTTAAAAGCAAGCAGCACAGAAACTGGCTACTCTTTAGTTGACTGATGTAGTTGGCAAGGTAAAAAAGGAAACTAGGGTTTATTCGCAGTGCTGAGCTAGAATTGTAATTACTGAGGTGAGTGAATAAGCTTGGTATCTTGAGGTGTGTGTTTGTGTGTGTGTGTGTGTGTGTGTGTGTGTGTGTGTGTGTGTGTGTGTGTGTGTGTGTGTGTGTGTGTGTGTGTGTGTGTGTGTGTGTGTGTGTGTGTGTGTGTGTGTGTGTGTGTGTGTGTGTGTGTGTGTGTGTCACTGTGTTGCACTCTCATTATCCAACTGTCAAATCACCCAAAAGACCTTGGCCTCTCCACGTGGGGAGACAGAGCTATAAATAAGATAATAAGTTGGGTATAAAATAATGAATATACGTGGTTTTGTCTCTGCACATGTACGAATACAAGCACACACACACTCACACACATACACACTGTTCTTTCATTACTGCAAGGCCGACAGAAGCGGTCGCTTATGGCCCCCGGCCGCTAGGGGGTCAGTGACCCCCCAAAAGAAAATACCTGTCATGGCCAAATTAGCAACCAGACATTCAGGGCACAAACCCAGGGATCCTGACCTCCAGGGTCCCAAATTATTTAGTCACTCTCACTCAGATATCATATTAACATTCACAAGTCATGAAAAAAGCTGTAAAACTGTTAAAACAGGCATTGCTTCATCTGTGCATCCCAGCAAAGAACAATGTAAAAGAGAGGATTAGTATTGAGAGAGAGAGAGTTAGAGAGAGAGAGAGAGAGATGAGAGATATGACTAGCTCTTTTCAGAGGATAAGTCAGGAATGAGAACCATTAGGAGTCAGCAATGAGTTGAGTGATTATGACACTGCTCTGAATTCCGTGTGTTCTGTTCAGACTTTGTTTTGTTCAGACTGTGTTCTGTTCAGACTGTGGAGTCTTGCTCGAGTAGTTACAGAAGTAGGGCAAATACTCTGCGGTCCAACTAATCCCAAATCATCGCAATTGGGTTGAGGTCGGGTGATTTTGGAGGCCAGGTCATCTGACGAAGCATTCCATCACTCCATCACTCTCCTTCTTGGTCAAATAGCCCTTACACAGCCCGGAGGTGTGTTTATGGTCTTTTTCCTGTTGAAAAACAATTGATCCCACTAAGCGCAAACAAGATGGGATGGCGTATCGCTGCAGATTGCTGTGGTAGCCATGCTGGTTAAGTATGCCTTGAATTCTAAATAAATCACTGCCAGTGACACCAGCAAAGCTCCCCCACACCATCACACCTCCGCCTCCATGCTTCATAGTGAGAACCGCATATACAGAGACCATCTGTTCACCTACTCTGTGTCTCACAAAGTCACGGCGGTTGGAACCAAAAATCTCAAATTTGCAATAAATCTATAATAAATCTTTCCAGTAAATCAGCTGTTTTTGGTACGCCATTTTTTTCCATGACAAAGGAGAAAACACCGGGGAATCACAGTGTAAGGTGAGCATCCACATCCTGGGGTTGAACATCCACCGGTCTAATGTCCATTGCTCATGATTCTTGGCCCAAGCAAGTCTCTTCTTTTATTGATGTCCTTTAGTAGTGGTTTCTTTGCAGCAATTTGACCATGAAGGCCAGATTCACGCAGTCTATTCTGAACAGTTGATGTTGAGATGTGTCTGTAACTTGAACTCTATGAAGCATTTATTTAGGCTGCAATTTCTGAGGCTGGTAACTCTAATGAACGTATCCTCTGCAGCAGAGGTAACTCTGGGTCTTGCTTTCCTGTGTCGGTCCTCATGAGAGCCAGTTTCATCATAGCGCCTGACGGTTTTTGCGACATCAAGGCAAAGGGTGGCTACTTTGAACAATCTCAAATATAACAAATATTTTGATTTGTTTTACACTTTTTTTGGTTACTACATTATTCCATATGTGTTATTTCATAGCTTTGATGGTTTCACTATTATTCTACAATGTAGAAAATAGTAAAAATAAACAAAACCCTGGAATGAGTAGGTGTGTACTGTACATGTCCCCTGTACATGTCCGCTGTTGGTCTAGATGGCCATGATGGGGATGTTGGTCTAGTTGGCCATGCTGGGGATGTTGGTCTAGTTGGACATGCCGGGGATGTTGGTCTAGTTGGTCATGATGGGGATGTTGGTCTAGTTGACCATGCTGGGGATGTTGGTCTAGTTGGACATGCTGAGAATTTTGGTATAGTTGGCCATGCCAGGGATGTTGGTCTAGTTGGCCATGCTGAGGATGTTGGTCTAGTTGGCCATGCCAGGGATGTTGGTCTAGTTGACCATGCTGAGGATGTTGGTCTAGTTGGCCATGCCAGGGATGTTGGTCTAGTTGGCCATGCTGAGGATGTTGGTCTAGTTGGCCATGCCGGGGATGTTGGTCTAGTTGACCATGCTGGGGATGTTGGTCTAGTTGGACATGCTGAGAATGTTGGTCTAGTTGGCCATGCCAGGGATGTTTGTCTAGTTGGCCATGCTGAGGATGTTGGTATAGTTGGCCATGCCAGGGATGTTGGTCTAGTTGGCCATGCCAGGGATGTTGGTCTAGTTGGACATGCCGGGGATGTTGGTCTAGTTGGTCATGATGGAGATGTTGGTCTAGTTGGCCATGCTGGGGATGTTGGTCTAGTTGGCCATGATGGGGATGTTGGTCTAGTTGGCCATGCTGGGGATGTTGGTCTAGTTGGCCATGATGGGGATGTTGGTCTAGTTGGCCATGATGGGGATGTTGGTCTTGTTGGCCATGCTGGGGATGTTGGTCTAGTTGGCCATGCTGGGGATGTTGGTCTAGTTGGCCATGCTGGGGATGTTGGTCTAGTTGGCCATGCTGGGGATGTTGGTCTAGTTGGCCATGCTGGGGATGTTGGTCTAGTTGGCCATGCTGGGGATGTTGGTCAAGTTGGCCATGCCAGGGATGTTGGTCTAGTTGGTCATGATGGGGATGTTGGACTAGTTGGTTATGCCGGGGATGTTGGACTAGTTGGTTATGTCGGGGATGATGGTCTAGTTGGCCATGCCAGGGATGTTGTTCTAGTTGGCCATGCTGGGGATGTTGGTCTAGTTGGACATGCCAGGGATGTTGGTCTAGTTGGCCATGCTGAGGATGTTGGTCTAGCTGGCCATGCTGGGGATGTTGGTATAGTTGTTCATGCTGAGGATGTTGGTCTAGTTGGCCATGCTGAGGATGTTGGTCTAGTTGGCAATGCCATGGATGTTGGTCTAGTTGGTCATGCCAGGGATGTTGGTCTAGTTGGCCATGCTGAGTATGTTGGTCTAGTTGGACATGCCGGGGATGTTGGTCTAGTTGGTTATGATGGGGATGTTGGTCTAGTTGGCCATGCTGGGGATGTTGGTCTAGTTGGCCATGAATGGGATGTTGGTCTAGTTGGCCATGCTGGGGATGTTGGTCTAGTTGGCCATGCTGGGGATGTTGGTCTAGTTGGTCATGCCAGGGATGTTTGTCTAGTTGGTCATGATGGGGATGTTGGTCTAGTTGGACATGCCGGGATGTTGGACTAGTTGGTTATGCCGGGGATGTTGGACTAGTTGGTTATGCTGGGGATGTTGGTCTGGTTGGCCATGATGGGATGTTGGTCTGGTTGGCCATGCTGGGGATGTTGTTCTAGTTGGCCATGCTGGGGATGTTGGTCTGGTTGGTCATGCTGAGGATGTTTTTCTGGTTGGATGTGTTGTGTCCCTGTGCGGTCACATTAGCATCCAGAGCCCTGACAGAACCTAGACAGGAGTTGACAGCACATCCATTGTTATGGCTTGTCTCTCTCTCTCTCTCTCTCTCTCTCACACACACACACACACACACACACACACACACACACACACACACACACACACACACACACACACACACACACACACACCCACCCACACACACACACACACACACACACACAACCACACACAACCAAAAATACACTGTGCCATTTAACAGAGTGCTCTCCCTTCCTCTCCACAGGCAATCACAAACAGCTTGGTTTCCAATAACCACCTCTTCTTCTATATAGACATTATATAATGTGTTATCATAAGTACCGTATGTGTGATTCTACCCTCCACGAACAGTCTCACACTCCGAGATCATCATCAGCAGTAGACAACACAGAGCATTACAGCCTGTTACATCAGCAGACGCACACAAACGCACATTAACACACTCAAATTCTGGTTCACACACTCAGATACACAAACGCACGAACGCACACACAGACATGACCCACACACACACACCGCTGCATGATCCAGGGGAGAGCTAGTTCAGAGTTACGGTATGGAACATAAATTATATGAAGTATGAATACTGAACGCAGAACACAGCCACAGCAGTAGATTAAATTACCTTTCCTCTAGCTACAGTAACTGCGTCATGCCTCCAAAACGATATGACCACTCTAGCTACGTTTTTGTATTTTGCTGTTTGTGATTGAACCACTTTCATAAGATATTGTGAAGGTTGCACTAGAAGGGCAAAGGGTAATCTGTTCCTAATAATCAAGGTTATCCTTTTTCCTTCCCTCCTCTTCTAAAGATTCATTATGGATTTCTGCCTGGTTGTCTTCTAGTGCCGTTATATCTCCCCCTGTCCTTCTCCCTTCTATCTGCTTTCTCCTCTGGCTCCCTTACCCCCTCTCCCCTGCCCCCCTCTCCCCCTGCCCCCTCTCCCCCTGTCTCCCCCATCCCCTCTCCCCCTCTCCCCCTGCCCCCCTCCCCCTGCCCCCCTCTCCCCCTGTCTCCCCATCCCCCATCCCCCATCCCCTCCTCCCCTTGCCCCCTCTCCCCCTGCCTCCCCCATCCCCTCTCCCCCTGCCCCCCTCCCCCTGCCTCCCCCGCCCCCTCTCTCCCCCTCTCCCCCTGCCTCCCCCTCTCCTCCTGCCTCCCCCGTCCCCTCTCCCACTCTCCCCCTGCCTCCCCCGTCCCCTCCCCTCCCTCCCCCTGCCACCCTGCCTCCCCTTCTCTCACTTCTGCCCTTTCCCCCTCCCCCTGCCGCCCTCTCCCCCTCTCCCCTGCCTCCCCCTCACAGTGAAACAATTCAAACAACAACTATTTCTATTCTCCCATGGCGTTCCCTTGTTTATCTGCTTTTCACAGACCTCCTGCTCTCACCTTCAATGGGATTGATTGTGCGCTCACACACACATGCGCAAACACACACACACACTCACACAATGCGTCATCCCAAAGGGGAGGGGAGCAGAACAAAACACGAGTGGGAATATTTGAACTAACGGTGGGGGGTGAGGATGGCGTGAGAAGGGGGAGAGGAAGGGGAGGAAAGGTATCATTCAGCTGTTAAAACATGCCGTTGGCACTGCTTGTAGGTCACCTGACTGGTTGTAGGTCACCTGTCTGGTTGTCGGTCACCTGGCTGCTTGTAGGTCACCTGGCTGCTTGTAGGTCACCTGACTGGTTGTAGGTCACCTGTCTGGTTGTCGGTCACCTAGCTGCTTGTAGGTCACCTGGCTGCTTGTAGGTCACCTGACTGCTTTTAGGTCACCTGGCTGCTTTTAGGTCACCTGGACGCCAGGATAGGACTGGAGATACATACTAAACAAACTGTCCCTGTGGGAATAAGGACATACCTCCATTTTATTCTAAAGGGTTGTGTCTGAGTGTCTGTATGTGTGTGCGTGCGTGTATGTGTCTACTTGTGTCAATGAAAGTCTTTGACGCAAGATGTCAAACTAGCCCTCTAGATGTTTGTGGTGAACTAAACAAATTTACAGTCTGATATTATATTTTAATCTCTTTACTCTCCTACAATATTTGATCTCTCTGCATCATCATGACCAAAGTGATAGATAATGTGCTTATTCACAATTAACTGTTAGTATTCTTTTGGGATATTGTTCATCTGACCATGGTCTTTGGATAAGACGTAGGGAGTACTCAGCAGTTCACTACAGCCTTCAAATCCACATGGACGTAGCTCATTAAATATACCACAGTATACATATTTAATTAATGTAATAACACGTGAGGTGAATCCATACTGTGGGGATGAAATTCATTTCAGATATAGACATCTCCTGTAGTGGAAGCACATAATGTGACCTGATTCTAAAATCACGAACATACATTGCAGGGACTCTGCTTGATTACTCTGGCCTGTAACTCTGTGATCATCCCTGAAGAATTGCATTTTTTGTTTCATTATTTAAAAATGTAATTGTTTTTGATCGCTTGCTTCTGTTTCAATTATTAAAATGTATGATGTTTAATTGTTTAATTTCATTATTATTATGATGTTGATTGCTTATAGCAGGGGTTCCCAAATGTTTGAGCCCGCGACCCCATTTTGATATAAAAATTCTTCAATGGCCCAACCATGTAAAATAAAGTGATCAACGGCCAATGTTGACAGTCTATTACGAATCAGTCTGACAGTATTTTCTTTCACAGTATTTTATTCTGAAATGGTTTGAAGTGACTGAAATGCATCAGAAAGGTATTGCAAAGTTCAGAAGATCTGAAGATCATCAGGCAATAATGTTGTATGATCTTCTGTGTAGAAAAGAACGTCATCATTGGTGATGTTCTTTTCCCCCCAGTCTTAGTGCCTAGTATTGTCCACACGTGTCCAACCTGCTTGTGGGTATAGTAGAGGGAAACAGTATGTATGGGTTCCTGAGAGTCTTAGCTTTCAGTGATGGGGTCAAAATATTTGATCTTAAATCATTCAAAAGATAGAGCCACATTTGTAGGACGGAAACAGAAACTGTTCTGTTTATTACAACCTCCTGTAGCGGCTACTAGAGTTTACTGATGTTACCCCGGTTTTATGAACCAAACACACATGTTCTATTTTCTCCCAATTTTAAAATCAGGCGACCCCTAGTTTTGGAAACCCTGGCTTCTCAGCACAGTTCCTAGGCCCGATAAGTGTAACTCCTGTTGGAACTGGTAAGGTTGTGGTAGATATAATACTCATCTTACCTTACGGCTAGCAAGTTACCCAGTTATCGTTGTAACTCCAATCAATTTATTTACCTTCTGTTTGTGGATTCATTTCCAGTGTTTGTGTTTGTCTTGTGTTCGGTGCCACTTCTCGGAGCTCTGCCTGTAGACGTGAGCGTAATCACCTGCAGTTGATTTAGAAGCACACTCTTCTTTTCCCGTGGTACACCCCTACATGTTGAGGCAATGGTTTTGCCCAAGTAGTGACTCAAGCAGGGCCGTAGCTACATACAGTATAAGGACATCGAGCTGCAGACCTCAGTAATTTATATAAAAATAAATAAATCAATTGGGGACCTAAATCAGGGTCTCAATTTACTACGAGTTAGAATACATAAGGTGCAATTTCGAAAATTGGTGGCAGCAATTTTCCTCTTGTTTGAATTGGGTATTTAGAATACTATATAGGTAGAAAACTTTGAACAGAACCAGGCTATGTCGATAACTACATTTAGAAAAATAATCATATAGAACCTTATAGTCTGAATTCACAGAGTTTGGGAACACCTGCTTTTTCCATGACATAGACTGACCAGGTGAAAGCTTTGATCTCTTATTGATGTCCCCTTTTAAAACCACTTCAATCAATGTAGATGAAGGGGAGGAGACAGGTTGAAGAGGATTTTTAAGCCTTGAGACAAATGAAACATGGATTGTGCATATGTGCCATTCAGAGGGTGAATGGACAAGACAAATTATTTAAGTGCCTTTGAACGGGTATGGTAGGAGGTGCAAGGCGCACCAATTTGAGTGTGTCAAGAACTGCAACACTGCTGGGTTTTTCACAATCAGCATTTTCCAGTGTGTATCAAGAATGGTCCACCACAACTTGGAGTCAACATGGGCCAGCATCCCTGTGGAACGCAGGCCCCAACGAATTGATGCTGTTCTGAGGGCAAAAGTGGGTGCAACTCGATATGTTTTGTACACTCAGTGCATTCGGAAAGTATTCAGACCTCTTGACCTTTTCCACATGTTTTATGTTAGAGCCTTTTTCTAAAATTGATTGCATTGTTTATTTTTCCTTCATCAGTCTCCACACAATATCCCATAATGACAAAGCAAAAACAGGTTGGATTGGGAGCGTTGGTGCACAGCTATTTTCAGGTCTCTACAGAGATGTTCGATCGGGTTCAAGTCCGGGCTCTGGTTGGGCCACTCAGACATTCAGAGACTTGTCCCGAAGCGTTGTATTGGCTGTGTGCTTAAGGTCATTGTCCTGTTGGAAGTTCAACCTTTGCCCAAGTCTGAGGTCCTGAGCAATATGGAACAGGTTTTCATCAAGGATCTCTCTGTACTTTGCTCCGTTCATCTTTGCATGAAAAACATGCCCACAGCATGATGCTGCCACCACCATGCTTCTTCGTAGAGATGGTGTCAGGTTTCCTCCAGACGTGACGCTTGGCATTCAGGCCAAAGAGTTCAATCTTGGTTTCATCAGACCAGAAAATCTTGTTTCTCATGGTTTGAGAATCTTTAGTTGCCTTTTGGCAAACTCCAAGCGGGCTGTCATGTTCCTTTAACTGAGGAGTGGCTTCCGTCTGGCCACTCTACCATAAAGGCCTGATTGGTGGAGTGCTGCAGAGATGGTTGTCCTTCTGGAAGGTTCTCCCATCTCCACAGAGGAACTCTAGAGCTCTGTCAGAGTGACCATCGGGTTCTTGGTCACCTCCCTGACCAAGGCCCTTCTCCCCCGATTGCTCAGTTCGGCCGAACGGCCAGCTATAGGAAGTCTTGGTGGTTCCAAACTTCTTCCATTTAAGAATTATGGAGGGCTATGTGTTCTTGGGGACCTTCAATGCTGCAAAACTGTTTAGGTACCCCTCCCCAGATCTGTGCCTCGACACAATCCTATCTCGGAGCTCTACAGGCAATTCCTTTGACCTCATGGCTTGGTTTTTGCTCTGACATGCACTGTCAACTGTGGGACCTTTATATAGACTTTGTGCCTTTCGAAATCATGTCCAATCAATTGAATTTACCTGGTCAGTATACATGTATATAGGTTTGTGCCTTTCAAAATTATGTCCAATCAATGTAATTTACCTGGTCAGTATACATGTGTATAATATGATTTCTAGCAGAGCTAACATTAGCTGAGTGTGTTCCCATTACGGTCCATCAGTTCCAGAATAAGTATTTTTTTTATAACATATTGTACCTATTAAATAATTACGATTTGTTTAGTCCCTGAATTCTTATATCACATCTTTCTTGTTTATTTTTTTTTGAGGGATATAATATTTGCCTGTTCTAAATGGGTGGGCTAAGAAGAGAGTGTTGAACTAAAATTTGAAGTGGCTTTAATCTATCCACTCAGCTACGCAAACTACCCAAATTATGACTAAAGATGAGGTAAGGAGAATACTTAAATATCTCTTAAATCCTCTGAAATGCTATTGCAGTCATGCAGTTGATATAGTCAAATAACCGCTACAGTAGTGTTACCCTCAGCTCCTATGAAGTGGTTTTTGTTTTATTTAGAGCCTAATTGAATTGTAAAGAGCTCTAGCATATACATTGTAATGAAATTAAACCCCACTCTGCTTCATGAGAGCAATTTGTTTTCATAATCCACAGCCAGGGTATCACACTGTGTTTGTTTATGAGTTTAGGTAATAATCAATAGAGCTCATGTTGCTATTGAATCAATGCACTTGAAAGGCTTGGCTTAGGATGGGATGGAATGGGATGGCTCACTGCTTCTGGGGTTCACCACTTAAATGTATTTTGTCAAGTGGTGAATATATGACTACAACTTGATTATTGATAATGACTTGAAATGTGTAATTTGCCATTTGAGATTTGAGAGAGAGAGTGAGAGAGAGAGAGAGAGAGAAAGAGAGAGTGAGAGAGAGTGAGAGAGAATGCTAGCTGGCATGAGAGAACGCTTTCTGTAGTGTATAAATCCATGAACACACCTCAGAGGGGACCCTGGCACACACACACAATGTTTGATATGATCCTTTTAACTCAAATGGAAAGTGTAATGCAAAACTTTTCTTACAAATGGATGGTGAATTTCAATAACCTGCACCGTCGGATTTGACTCTCAAACCGCATGTTCTGACCACTTCACGCTTTTAAGCAGGTTAGCATTTCTCGTCATGAATCTTGTTCTGAAGGCAGCTCTGCAGAGTGGTCACAAGCTGGAAGAGCCACAAAGTCATAAAATCTGATTATAAACCTAACCTTAACTCTAACCCCAACCGTAACCACACTGCTAACCCTAATGCTTAACCCTAACCTTAAATGAAAAGAGAAAATGTTTATTTTCATGAATTTTTCCAATATTGCTAATTTTGACATTGCAGCTGGCCTAATGGGAAATTTCTCAGTTCTGCCTCCAGGTCAAGACTCATGACAATAAACATCAACTTGCCTGGATAACAGCAGAGGAATAGAGTAGATCACACAACAGAGCATGACATATTTTTAGGGATCCTGGGAGACTGTATTCCTACTCCATACTCCTAACCCTACACTCCTAACCCTCCCAACTAGAGGTGTTGTGGTGACCATATTACCGCCACACCAGCAGTCATGATTCAGTAAAATCCCACATGATGATTGAGTCATGGTATTCTCCTGCTACAGCAGATGATCTATAGGCTACATTAATGTTGCTGAGGCATTGGTAGAACCCAACTCTTTAATGACTGCAGGTTGCTAATGTCCTGGTACTTAGCCCTTGATTGACCCTCCATCAGGTCCTAATGGTCTGGTACTGAGCCCTCTGTTGACCCTCCATCAGGTCCTAATGGTCTGGTACTCAGCCCTCTGTTGACCCTCCATCAGGTCCTAATGGTCTGGTACTGAGCCCTCTGTTGACCCTCCATCAGGTCCTAATGGTCTGGTACTGAGCCCTCTGTTGACCCTCCATCAGGTCCTAATGGTCTGGTACTCAGCCCTCTGTTGACCCTCCATCAGGTCCTAATGGTCTGGTACTCAGCCCTCTGTTGACCCTCCATCAGGTCCTAATGGTCTGGTACTCAGCCCTCTGTTGACCCTCCATCAGGTCCTAATGGTCTGGTACTTAGGCTTCTATTGTTCCTCAATCAGGTCCTAATGGTCTGGTACTTACGGTTCTATTGTTCCTCCATCAGGTCCTAATGGTCTGGTACTCAGGGCTCTGTTGACCCTCTAACCACTCTGACATTAATGTAAATGCTATAGAAAATCACATCTGACACTTATCATCAAAACAGTATTGTGCTTTTAAAACTGGCTGTTAGGCTACATTGTTTGACCTCACTGTGATCGGTCAGTTTGAAGTAAGAAGTTCAATAACAGGTTGAAACTGAGTGGAAACATGTTCTTTGTGGATCTTGTATCGAAGTCAAACATTGAAATGGACAGCACTTTCTAAGGTTCTGATTAATTCAAAGCGCTTAAGATGTTGTATGTTCTACATACTGTCCACCTCCATACATGGTCTGCATTAGAGCTGATCCATAATAATAGGCCTATATCCCAAGCCCGAAAAAATGCCTTAATTGCAGAAACACATAGATTTAAGGTGTCTATGGTACATTATTGGTCTAGCCTATTCTCCGAAATTTAACAAACTCAAGTAATTGACTTTGAGTGTGGACTGTATTATCATACTTAATGGATGGACGGGTTACCTATTCTCCAAAATGTCTGTCCATGAGTTTGGGAGAGAACAAATAAGCCGAGGAAATGTTGTTGGTTCATTGACTATGAGGGCTGAGAGTTAGCCTACAATTATAGTGAATTGGATTTGATTTGAAATAACCTAATAGGGATTATTTTTTAATTTTCCTAATTAATAAGCTGACACATTACCTTTAGCTACAGAATGTCTCACCACCGTGCATTTCCATCTCCTCTCTCTGCTTTCTTGAGCATGCAGAGAAGGGATGCCAAGTTTAATGGAATATATTTTGTTGTAAAAACATGTTAGTATCAATGTTCCCGAGTGTGTATAAAGATGACATGTCTTTTTCCCCTGCTCCTGTTCCTGACCCTGTTTCTGCCCCTGTTCCTGCCCCTGTTCCTGCCCCTGTTCCTGCCCTTGTTCCTGCCCCTGTTCCTGCCCCTGTTCCTGCCCTTGTTCCTGCCCCTGTTCCTGCCCATTTGGGCCCATTCTAAATCAAAACAAATTTTACATATTAGTAAAGACAAGATTAAATTGAGAGTCGTCTGATGGGTGAGAATAGTATCACTTGATAAGAGAACAGCGTGTGAGGCCAGGAACAGAGGGCAAGCTTTTTTTGCATGTTTTTCTAATTATGAAAATAGTACCATCATGCAGCCGATATGTTTTGATTTCTAAGACATTCTAAGGTTTGTATCATTCACAACTAAAGTTACCAAATAACTCAAAATGTCTAATATACGTATATGTATCTTGTATGCGTGAAGGCCTGGAGATTCCAAACATGTTTATGTTAATTAACGGTCAATTACAGTGAGACCGGCAGTCATTTGCGTGTCAGTTACCGGCTGACAAAATGACATGATCCCCACAGCCCTAACCCTAGCCAGACACTCCTAACCCTAGCCAGACACTCCTAACACTTTCCAGACACTCCTAATCATAATCAGACACTCCTAAACCCAACCAGACACTCCTAACCCTATCCAGACCCTCCTAACCATAACCAGACCCTCCTAACCCTAACCAGACACTCCTAGCACTGTCCAGACACTCCTAACACTATCCAGACACCCCTAACCCTAACCAGACACTCCTAACCCTAACCAGGCACTCCTAACCAGACACTTCGAACCCTATCCATGACGGGTGCTTTTCAGAAGTCTGTTGAATAACTCTTGTGGAGAACACATTATTGTGATATTATATTATATAACTTATATTGTAATCATCAGGGTTGGTAAGGCATTGAAGTCATACGTGTCTCTATAGGGGTAATGTTCGAGAAATCTTCAGCACCCCTCCCCATCCCTCTCTCTCCCTCTGTTTCTGGGGCTCTCTCCCTTTCCCTTTCCCCAGTCCTCCTGTGTATCACCCCTCTTTCTCTCTATCCCCCCCTCTCTCCCTCTCTCCACCCCCACCACCCCCTCCTCCCCCTCCCTCCCCCTCCCTCTCTCCCTCTCTCTTTTCGTCCGCAGTGGGATCATTATGGCTGTTTGATGTGTAAGTGGAGGGACCAGCAGCAGGAAGGTTTATCTCTCCAGGCAGAGGGCTGACTGGCACTCTGCCCAACTCTAACACCCCTCACACACACACACACACACACACACTCTCTCACACACACACACACACACACACACACACACACACACACACACACACACACACACACACACACACACACACACACACACACACACACACACACACACACACACACTCACACTCACACTCACACACACACACACACACACACACACACACACACACACACACACACACACACACACACACACACACACACACACACACACACACACACACCTTTTCCTTTACATACCTGCCCAAGCACCGGGCTAAACCTAGTCTCACGTGTGTGTGTTTTCATCATCTATCAGTGATAGCTAAGGACAGACTCCAGACAAACACTGTAACATTTGTCCTAGTTTCAAGAGCTTTTTAGAATTCTTCTATTTTTCATCCAGTTTTGTACTTTTTGTCTTTGGAGTGAATTCCCCTGGCAAAAGAGCTTCACGAACGGACGTCATTCAGCTGTTAAGGTGTGAGAGAGTCAGCTTGCATCTTTGCTCATTGTTCCCAAAAATATCTTATTGGAGATTACTTTTCTCCCTTCAAAATTTGACCTTCTCTCTCTCGTTCTCTCACTCTCTCTCTCACTCTCTTGCGCTCATTCTCTCTCTGGTGTTGGTTGTGTGAGGGTGCTGTGGATGAGGAGGGCTTTCTGTGGGTGGTGAAGGTTTGCTGTGCCTTTTAATGCCAATTCATTTTTTATTTCTTTATCTTTTTCCACCAGCATGATTTAGGCTAAGTGACTTTTAGTGGTTACATAGCCTTCATTCTTGGGTGAGTTAGTCTCTTGGGTGGCATTTGTTTGGTAGCAGTGGGGATGGCACCTCATGTGGAGAAACCGTCCATGTCTCTCCAACATGGAGGATGTTCTCCTCGCTGTGGGAGAACAGGTTTGCTATGAAAATCAAATAACTGCTTTGCGAATGACTAAAGCAGTGACTGTCTTTCTGAAAGAGGAGCGCGCTGGTTGAGACAGGTGTTACTCCAAATTATGTGTTCTTTGCAAATCATGCCACTTTTCTCCCCAGCTACGAGGGTTACTATATCCATTCTGCCGCTGTTAATTCCCAATGGCGACCTGATGCGAGAGCTCACATGTTACTGGAAATTCGCCAGCCCAATGAGAGAGTTATTAGTTGTATGTACAAAATACAATGTTGAAAGATGTTACTGATTGTAGAAGGCAGGTTTTCATGTTTTTGTATTCATCCCAAAAAACTTTTGACATTTTGTATTTTATTTAATTGTATTTAACCTTTATTTAATAGGCAAGTCAGTAAAGAACAAATTCTTATTTACAATGACGGCCTACCAAAAGGCAAAGACCTCCTGCAGGGACGGGGGCTGGGGTAAAAAATACAAATAAATTAAATCAAAATATAGGACAAAGCACACATCACGACAAGAGAGACAACAAAATACTATATAAAGAGAGACCTAAGACAACAACATAGCATGGCAGCACCACATGATAACACAGCATTGTAGCAACACAACATGACAACAACATGGTAGCAACACAACACGGCAGCAGCACAACATGGTAGCAGCACAAAACGGTACAAACATTATTGGGCACAGACAACAGCACAAAGGGCAAGAAGGTAGAGACAACAATACATGTATTAGGTGAGGTATGACGGGAAAGCCTACATGGTTTATGCGACCACAGGTAGTCTGAAGTGTTTTGATTGTGGGGAAATTGGAAGCGGCAGGCATGAACGCACAGGGAGCAGGGCACTGATGGATCCTCTGTCGTGTCTGGCTCCAGAGATGAGAGTGGGCCGGGGGATTCGGGGCAGCGCTGGCCTCCACCCCAGGTCCAGACTCAACCCCAAACATCGGAATTTCAAGATCCGTCACTCATACTGTTGATGTAATGTTAATGTAGCCGAGGTTTCCGTGGCAGGTTGCCGTGGCGGAGAGCTCAGGGTCGGGCCTGATAGTGAATGAGCTCTCAGCAGTGGTTACCGAGGGCAGTGGCAATGCTGACTCCGATGCTGTCTCACAGACATTGGAGAGTGCCCAGTGTAATTATAGACATGCAGGGTGATGTGCCCAATGTAATTATAGACATGCAGGGTGATGTGCCCATTGTAATTACAGACATGCAGGATGATGTGCCCAGTGTAATTATAGACAAGCAGGGTGATGTGCCCAGTGTAATTATAGACATGCAGGGTGATGTGCCCAGTGTAATTATAGACATGCAGGGTGATGTGCCCAGTGTAATTATAGACAAGCAGGGTGATGTGCCCAGTGTAATTTCAGACATGCAGGGTGATGTGCCCAGTGTAATTATAGACATGCAGGGTGATGTGCCCAGTGTAATTATAGACAAGCAGGGTGATGTGCCCAGTGTAATTATAGACAAGCAGGGTGATGTGCCCAGTGTAATTATAGACAAGCAGGATGATGTGCCCAGTGTAATTACAGACATGCAGGATGATGTGCCCAGTGTAATTACAGACATGCAGGATGATGTGCCCAGTGTAATTACAGACATGCAGGGTGATGTGCCCAGTGTAATTATAGACAAGCAGGATGATGTGCCCAGTGTAATTATAGACAAGCAGGGTGATGTGCCCAGTGTAATTTCAAATCAAAATCAAATCAAATCAAATCCAATTTTAGTTGTCACATATACACGGTTAGCAGATGTTAATGCGAGTGTAGCAAAATGCTTGTGCTTCTAGTTCCGACAATGCAGTAATAACCAACAAGTAATCTAGCTAACAATTCCAAAACTACTAACTTATAGACACAAGTGTAAGGGGATAAAGAATATGTACATAAAGATATATGAGTGAGTGATGGTACAGAGCGCCAAAGGCAAGATACAGTAGATGGTATTGAGTGCAGTATATACATATGAGATGAGTATGTAAACAAAGTGGCATAGTTAAAGTGGCTAGTGATACATGTATTACATAAAGATGCAGTAGATGATATAGAGTACAGTATATACATATACATATGAGATGAATAATGTAGGGTATGTAAACATTATATTAGGTAGCATTGTTTAAAGTGTCTAGTGATATATTTTACATCATTTCCCATCAATTCCCATTATTAAAGTGGCTGGAGTTGAGTCAGTGTGTTGGCAGCAGCCACTCAATGTTAGTGGTGGCTGTTTAACAGTCTGATGGCCTTGAGATAGAAGCTGTTTTTCAGTCTCTCGGTCCCAGCTTTGATGCACCTGTACTGACCTCGCCTTCTGGATGATAGTGGGGTGAACAGGCAGTGGCTCGGGTGGTTGTTGTCCTTGATGATCTTTATGGCCTTCCTGTGACATCGGGTGGTGTAGGTGTCCTGGAAGGCAGGTAGTTTGCCCCCGGTGATGCGTTGTGCAGACCTCACTACCCTCTGGAGAGCCTTACGGTTGTGGGCGGAGCAGTTGCCGTACCAGGCGGTGATACAGCCCGACAGGATGCTCTCGATTGTGCATCTGTAGAAGATTGTGATTGCTTTTGGTGACAAGCCGAATTTCTTCAGCCTCCTGAGGTTGAAGAGGCGCTGCTGCGCCTTCTTCACGATGCTGTCTGTGTGGGTGGACCAATTCAGTTTGTCTGTGATGTGTACGCCGAGGAACTTAAAACTTACTACCCTCTCCACTACTGTTCCATCAATGTGGATAGGGGGGTGTTCCCTCTGCTGTTTCCTGAAGTCCACAATCATCTCCTTAGTTTTGTTGACGTTGAGTGTGAGTGTTATTTTCCTGACACCACACTCCGAGGGCCCTCACCTCCTCCCTGTAGGCCATCTCGTCGTTGTTGGTAATCAAGCCTACCACTGTTGTGTCGTCCGCAAACTTGATGATTGAGTTGGAGGCGTGCGTGGCCACGCAGTCGTGGGTGAATAGGGAGTACAGGAGAGGGCTCAGAACGCACCCTTGTGGGGCCCCAGTGTTGAGGATCAGCGGGGTGGAAATGTTGTTGCCTACCTACCCTCACCACCTGGGGGCGGCCCGTCAGGAAGTCCAGTACCTGTTGCACAGGGCGGGGTCGAGACCCAGGGTCTCGAGCTTGATGACGAGCTTGGAGGGCACTATGGTGTTAAATGCCGAGCTGTAGTCGATGAACAGCATTCTCACATACATGCAGGGTGATGTGCCCAGTGTAATTACAGACATGCAGGGTTATGTGCCCAGTGTAATTATAGACAAGCAGGGTGATGTGCCCAGTGTAATTTCAGACATGCAGGGTGATGTGCCCAGTGTAATTATAGACAAGCAGGGTGATGTGCCCAGTGTAATTATAGACATGCAGGGTGATGTGCCCAGTGTAATTATAGACATGCAAGGTGATGTGCCCAGTGTAATTATAGACATGCAGGGTGTGCCCAGTGTAATTTCAGACATGCAGGGTGATGTGCCCAGTGTAATTTCAGATATGCAGGGTGATGTGCCCAGTGTAATTTCAGACATGCAGGGTGATGTGCCCAGTGTAATTTCAGACATGCAGGGTGATGTGCCCTGTGTCATTTCAGACGTGCAGGGTGATGTGCCCAGTGTAATTTCAGACGTGCAGGGTGATGTGCCCAGTGTAATTACAGACATGCAAGGTGATGGTGGGGAGGAGTTGGGGGCAGTGGGGGGGAGCTGGGGGGCCTAGATTCCGTGGAGATGCCCAATGAGGATGGAGGAATAGAGAAAAAGATATCCCTAACAATGTAGATATAGCATCTCAGGGTGAGTACCAGCTAGGTTCACTGTACACATTACAGCAAATTGATGATTTTCTGCAGGATTCATTTGGTAAGAATATTGATTAATTAAAAAAATATGGGTATGATCATGCAACGCAGGGTGATTTCTTTCCCTTGTCTGTTACCTCTGTTGATGGGTCTGATCAGCATCACAGGGGGGTATATTTCTCTTGTCTGTTACCTCTGTTGATGGGTCTGATCAGCATCACAGGGTGATTTCTTTCCCTTGTCTGTTACCTCTGTTGGTTGTCTTGCTTTCCTTTTCATTCCTTTTTCTGGAGACTTTAAGCGTGGCCTCTTTAAACAAAACAGGGGGAAGAGACAGAAATAGGAGGGCTGTATGAGTTTAGTTGGCATAAACCTTCAAATGTGGTGTTGTTCCTGGAGACCCACAGTGATAGGGATGGCCACCCTGACGGACATGGATGTTCCGAGTGCGTTATTCTTCAACCTGAGGAAGTTGGCGCAGCAGAAGCAGATGTTCCATCTACGGCATCCTTCAGGGTCTCTGACGTCGGAACCAGCGGAGATGAGGAGGATGACATTGGACTTCTACGCAGACCTCTACTGTGACACCAGCACTGATCCTCAGTGTGCTCAGGAGATCTACAGGGGCTGCCTAAGCTCGGGCCTTAGCAGAGTACTGGGCTGGAGGGTGATCTTTCACTAACAGTGACTGTGCAGCAGCCCATCCCAGGCCGTGTGCTGGGGGTTGATGAACTGACAACTGAATGTTAGAAACATTTTTGGGGTGTATTGGGGAGCGACCACTTGGAGGTCTTTCGGAAGTCCTTTGAGAACTCTGTACTGCCAGTCAGGTGCCAGCGGGCAGTGCTGTCACTACTGCTGAAAAAATGGGACTTAGCTCTATTGAGGAACCGTGTTGTTGCTCTGTTTGTGTTTTGCAAATCAGCTTGTTGTTTGGACACAATAGTTCACAAGGATCAGGCATACTGTGTGGCTGGGTGGACAATAATGGAAAAATTATATATATATTATATAATATATATATATATTATATTATTATATATATATATGATCAGGATCTGGAGTAATTTCAATAGATTGAGAAAAAGCTTTTGATAGATTGTGTCATACCTATCTGTTTAGGACCACAAAAGCGTTTAGCCTGGGTAGTGGGTTTAGTTTTTGTGTTGTGTGGCTTCTGTTATGGTACTGGTGGGGTGTGGGCTGAGCCGGCCAGTCCCAGTTAGGAAAGGGATTTGGCAGTGCTGTTGACTCTCGGGTCAGCTCTTCTGTTTAGCCATATAACCACTGCTGTGTAGGCTGAGGGAGAGGCTGCAGGGGTTGTTCATTCTCCATATTCTGTCGCTAAGTGTGTTTTCTGTTGGTGCAATTAAGCATGATACCGGAGAACATTTTTGGGGAAATACTGTAGTCAATTCTTAAATAGCTTTTCTTACTTTGAGAAGCAAAGGACTAGTCTTTTATACTTGGGAATAGTAATCTCAAGGTGTCCTGTAAATTATACTGAACAAAAATATAAACACATGCAACAATTTCAAAGATTTTACTTTACATCCACTGGGGAGCCAGGCACATCCACTGGGGAGCCAGGCACATCCACGGGGGTGCCAGGCACATCCACTGGGGAGCCAGGCACATCCACTGGGGAGCCAGGCACATCCACTGGGGAGCCAGTCACATCCACTGGGGAGCCAGGCACATCCACTGGGAAGTCAGGCACATCCACTGGGGAGCCAGGATCTGCCAAACATAATGTGTTTTTCCCCACAAATTGGCTTTATTACAGACATAAATGATCCTGAGTTTGATCAGTTGTCTGGGTGGCTGGTCTCAGACGATCCTGCAGGTGAAGAAGCCGGATGTGGACGTCCTAGGCTGGCGAGGTTACACATGGTCTGCGGTTGTGAGGCCGGTTGGACGTACTGGCAAATTCTCTAAGACGATGTTAGAGGTGGCTTATGGTAGAGAAATGAACATTTAATTATCTGGCAACAGCTCTGCTGGACGTTCCTGCAGTCAGCATGCCGATTGCACGCTCCCTTAAAAACTTGAGACATCTTTAGCATTTGCTCCTGTTAGGATATACAATGATACCAATGTGTATTTTTCACCATGTAAGGTACAATTTAACAATAGAAAATTGCCTTATTGGTCCGTCTGCTCAGGGAAAAGGGTGTATTCTTATTTATCAGGATGCCTACACCTTTGCTGTTATTATAGCAAGTGGCAGCATAGGCCTCTCAAACCCAGCTCCTCTTTAAATATTACATTTCTCCTTTTTTAAATGTACTGTAACTCTTGCAAGGAAACCACATCTCTTTAAGTTGTTCAAGAACCATATACTTAAAAAATGTACATATAATGGAGCCTGTGCATATTCCATGTAAGAAGTTGGATTTTGATGGTCTTTACTTGTAAACAATTTTCTATCATTGAAGAACCAGATAAAACATTTCAGCACACATGTCATATGAGGGTGGTGGACATTCCATATAATGGGATAGTCAGATATATGGGGAGTGGGGAGAACAAGTATTTGACACACTGCCGATTTTGCAGGTTTTCCTAGTTAAATCCTTCCTTTTCTCTCTCCCAAGCCAAACCCATCCCTCTCCACCTCCCCCTCCCAGTTTTCTACCCCCTTTACCTCACCAAAGCCAAGTTTGTCCCAAACTCCCATCTTTTCCCACCCTCACTACCTCTTAGACACACTGACACGCATCCATTCATCAACTTACTCATCCATTCTCATTCATTCCCGCCCGACATATACCCTTGCATCCACACACCCATTCTCTACCACCATCCTACACATATTCATATTCGCTATCCCTCACTCATCCCTCACACTCCCATTCATATAAACAAACACACACACATAAACACCTACACTCCCAAACACCCCCCCCACACACACACACACACACACACACACACACAAACACACACACACACGCGCACATCCGTAGTTATTGACATAGAGTACCAGTCAAATGTTTGGACACACCTACTCATTCAAGGGTTTTTATTTATTTATACTGTTTTCTACATAGTACAATAACACATATGGAATCATGTAGTAAAACAAAAGTGTTGAACAAATCAAAATATATTTGGGATTTTAGATTCTTCAAAGTAGCCACCCTTTACCTTGGTGACAGCTTTGCACACTCTTGGCATTCTCTAAACCAGCTTCATGAGGAGTACTTTTCCAACAGTCTTGAAGGAGTTCCCACACATGCTGAGCACTTGTTGGCTACTTTACATTCTGCGGTCCAACTCATCCAAAACCATCTCAATTCGGTGGAGGTTGGGTGATTGTGGAGGCCAGGTCATCTGATGCAGCACTCCATCACTCACCTTCTTGGTCAGATAGCCCTTACACAGCCTGGAGATGTGTTGGGTCATTGTCCTGCTGAAAAACAAATGATAGTCCCGCTAAGCGCAAACCAGATGGGATGGCCTATCGCTGCATGACGCTGTGTTAGCCATGCTGGTTAAGTGTGCCCTGAATTCTAAATAAATCACACACAGTGTCATCAGCAAAGCACCCCCACACCATCATACCTCCTCCTCCATGCTTCACAGTGGGATCCACACATGCAGAGATCATCCGTTCACCTACTCTGCGCCTCGCAAAGACACAGCGGTTGGAACCCAAAAAATCTCAAATTTGGACTAATCAGAGCAAAGGACAGATGTCCACCAGTCTAATGTCCATTGCTCGTGTTTCTTGGTTCAAGCAAGTCTCTTATTCTTATTGGTGTCCTTTAATAGTGTTTGTTTTTGCAGAAATTTGACCATGAAGGCCTGATTCACACAGTCTCCTCTGAACAGTTGATGTTGAGATGTGTCTGTTACGTTATTTATTTTGGCTGCAATTTCTGAGGCTGGTAACTCTAATAAACGTATCCTCTGCAGCAGAGGTAATTCTGGGTCTTCCTTTCCCGTGGAGGTCCTCATGAGAGCCAGTTTCATCATAGCGCTTGATGGTTTCTGCGACTGCATATGTCTTTGCTTATTTGAGCTGATCTTGCCATAATATGGACTTGGCCTTTTCCCAAATAGGGCTATCTTCTGTATACCACCCCTACCTTGTCACAACACATTCACACCTGTTAATTGAAATGCATTCCAGGTGACTACCTCATGAAGCTGGTTGAGAGAATGCCAAGAGTGTGCACAGCTGTCATCAAGGCAAAGGGTGGCTACTTTGAAGAATCTCAAATATAAAATATATTTTGATTTGTTTAATACTTTTTTGGTTACTACATGATTCCATATGTGTTATTTTATAGTTTTGATGTCTTCACTATTATTCTACAATGTAGAAAATAGTTTAAATAAAGAAAAACCCTGGAATGAGTAGGTGTGTCCATAATTTTGACTGGTACTGTACGTGCTATATTTTCCCTTTTGAAATGGTCTTTTAAAAATCCATTTAGCCCATTGGCATTGGCTACTTTTATTGTTACGTAACAGAGAAGAACAGGCACTTGGGGAAAGTAGAGTATAGATTGTATTGGGGGAGGGGGAAAGGGTATTGTCTCAATTTATGATAAGCTGGTCGTAGGTATCATTGTATGTATCCTAGTGCAATCATCGTTTTTTCGTACTTCGTCCTCTTCTCAGAGCAGGTGACTCTCGTCATTCAACCGGAAAGGATACTTTTAGCTTGATTAGGGCCTCATTGTGCTTGTAAACTCCATCCTCTGCGCTTCCCTTCCCTCTCTCAGTCTAAGCAGACCGGCCGTGGATTTTGCCTGCCTGCCTTCAGAATTTTATTTTGGTCTGGTAGATCCACCAGATTTTGTGTGGATATTTCACGGTCTTCTGTTTCATGCTGATCCTAAGGCATTGTTCCAGATCTTTTGGTGTTATATCCACGTCAAGTTCCTCTGATATCAGTTTGACCACGTAGCTGGAAAGGTCTCCTTCTTCCGCATCTCAAGGACAATATTCTCATGTTGTTTCGTCTCCTTCTGTTTCCTTGCTGATCCAATTCATCTTCTAAAGTTTGCAACTTTGCTTCCAAAAGGCACATGTTGTTGTCTTGTTCGTTCATGTGCATGCCTTGTTTGTGCGTGTCTTACATGACATCCTCTACTTTCTTTTCAAGCTAATCTACTTTTGTAATAACAGACTGTAGCAGTTTGTTTGTTTTGGTGTGTGACTTTTAGCTATGTTTTCCTAGATGTCTTTAACTGTTCGTTAAAGTCTTTTCCTCTGGGGGAAGCCTCGGATTGTTAGATTTGTGTCGTTGCTTTACCAAGTCATTGGTTCGCTGTTGTACATAACTGATTGCTCACACTCTCCCAGTAGCTTGGAAATATGTTGATTTATCGATTATATAGGCTTGATTTAAACTTTGTTTTCTGGATCCTACATATAACCATTGTTTTGTCAGTACAAAACAGAGTTACTCACTCCCCATGCATTCTATCAGTACTTGCATGCGCCTCAGAGTCTGTTCTGGGATGTCTGTTCTGTGGCGAGGAGGAGACAGTGCAGCATCTGTGCTTTTGGTGTTCCAGGCTGGTAGGGTTGTTTTCTGTCCTGGATGGCTGGTGTACAGGCCTGGGGTTGGGGCTGACTCTGGACCTATACATTGGAGGGCCTAGGTATAGCGTAGCCAACAGATGAAGGTATGAAGATGAGCAGGCAGAAATGGCATTGTGGAAGACCAGAAAACATGAAATGCAGGGAGTGGGCTGTATGGACCCCAGAGCTGTGTTGCTGGGGCTGGTGTGGGTTCAGCTGGAACTGGAGCATGTACATGGTGGGGGGGGCTGGTGAACCGTCTGGGGACTTTGTAGGGGTGTGGGGAGTCAAGGGGGCTGGTGAACCGTCTGGGGGACATTGTGGGGGGGGGAGTCAGGGGGCTGGTGAACCGTCTGGGGACATTGTGGGGGTGGGGGTGTTAGGGGGCTGGTGAACCGTCTGGGGGACATTGTGGGGGTGGGGGAGTCATTGTGGGGGAGTCAGGGGGCTGGTGAACCGTCTGGGGGACACTGTGGGGGTGGGGGAGTCAGGGGGCTGGTGAACCGTCTGGGGGATATTGTGGGGGTGTGGGAGTCAGGGGGCTGGTGAACCGTCTGGGGGACATTGTGGGGGTGTGGGGTGTCAGGGGGCTGGTAAACCGTCTGGGGGACATTGTGGGGGTGGGGGAGTTAGGGGGCTGGTGAACCGTCTGGGGGACATTGTGGGGGTGGGGGAGTCAGGGGGCTGGTGAACCGTCTGGGGGACATTGTGGGGGAGTCAGGGGGCTGGTGAACCGTCTGGGGGACACTGTGGGGTGGGGGAGTCAGGGGGCTGGTGAACCGTCTGGGGGACATTGTGCGGGTGGGGGAGTCAGGGGGCTGGTGAACCATCTGGGGGACATTGTGGGGGTGGGGGAGTCAGGGGGCTGGTGAACCGTCTGGGGGACATTGTGGGGGTGGGGGAGTCAGGGGGCTGGTGAACCGTCTGGGGGACATTGTGGGGGTGGGGGAGTCAGGGGGCGAGGAGTTCTAACTTTCTAGGTCCGTTAAAATGTTATAATTACAGTTTGTGTTTTAATGATGTAATGATTTAATAAATAAAAAACTATATTTTTCTCTCTCTCACTATTTCACTCTCACACACTGTCTGCCTATGTAGCCTCCCTCCATTCACCTAGATCTTTCTTTTTCTCTTCATCTCTCTCTACCCCCCCTTTGAGCCTCCATCTCTACCCCCCCTCCCTCCCCTCTCCCTCCCTCTGTCTCACTGTTATGTAAGCAGCGTGGTGTGAGGGGGCTGATTGTGTGTGTTGGCTGTGTGAGGCAAGAGTGTAGGAGGGCTTTACCAGTTATCTGAACTCTCATTCACCAAGGAGCTTCCCAAGGTCACAGCAAAGCCTTCTTCTTCTCGTGTTAGAACGTTATGCTGTATCAGAACACTCCCCCACTCTAGAACGCAGCTCAGTTCTGGAACTCACTCTGTCTCTGTGTCTGTCTGTCTGTCTTTGTGTGTGTGTGTCTGCATGTGCATGTGCGTCCATGTGCCTCTGTGTGTGCACGTGTGTAACCTTTTCTGTACCCTAAAATGGCAGTGGTGCATTACTGATATATCAGTGTGAGACATTGTCAGGTTTCCATCCATTTCCATCACTGTGTGTTTTGTGACAGTAGGCAGGTTGGGGAGAGACAGATTGTCACTTTCTAACCTGGATGAATGTGATCAGTATCGGCACTTAACAAATGAGGAACATCCTTTAAACTATTCGAACCCTGTCACAGAGAGAGAAGCAGGGGATCATCACCCCTCACTCTACTCTCACTGCTCACACACACACACACACACACACACACACACACACACACACACACACACACACACACACACACACACACACACACACACACACACACACACACACACACACACACACACACACATACACACATACACATACACACACACACACACACACACACACATACACACCACACACACACACACACACACACACACACACACACACACACACACACACACACACACACACACACACACACACACACATACACAAATACATACACACACACATACATGCATACACACACACAGACGCACATACCTGAACAGGCAGTTAACCCACTGTTCCTAGGCCGTCATTGAAAATAAGAATTTGTTCTTAACTGACTTGCCTAGTTAAATAAAGGTCAAATAAAATAAAATAAACATGCATACACACATCCACATACACATACACACATACACACATACACAAATACATACACACATACACACATACACAAATACACATACACATACACACATACACACATACACACATACACATACACACACATACACACATACACATACACATATACACACATACACAAATACATACACACATACACACATACACACATACACATACACATACACATATACACACATACACACATACACACATCCACATACACATACACACATACACATACACATATACACACATACACACATACACACATCCACATACACATACACACATACACACATACACACACATACACATACACATATACACACATACACAAATACATACACACATACACACATACACACATACACACAGACACACACACACGCACACACACATACACACATACATACACATACACACACATACACACATACACACAGACACACAGACACACATACACACATACACACAGACACACACACACACACATACACACATACCCACATGCACACAGACACACACACACACACACATACACACATACCCACATACACACATACACACAGAATTTCATGCATTTGGCTGCAAAGTAAATCCATCATAACGGAGTGTGAGTCATCAAGATGTGAAATTAATGCAAAATCATTAACGGGGCAGAATGAACGAGCTGCAACATCAAGCATGCAGTCAGACACTCCTTCTGTCACTGTAGGCTACTGCTGTACCCTAGCTGTGTCCTACACACACATGCAGTGCTAGGATTGCGCTGCCAAATCTCTCTCTCTCTAAGAGATGATCCCAGAAATAGGATGTACCTTGTCCAATGTGTATCTCTCTTCATTTGATCTGTTAGTTGGTTTGTTTTGCTCTGAAGAAGAACTTGTTAGATACTCCATTGTCATATTGTGTGTTTTTAAGATGGTAGTGTTTCAGATCAGGGTTTAATTGTGTGTATTAAAAACAAGGAAGCATCTCATGACAGCATCCCCACAGCACGCACAAACACACACACAGCAGAGCTGTATTTACAAACAGCACATGTATATCCTCTCAAAGACATTGATTGCTTTTTCTGAAGCTACTCATATTGCTGATTGTGTTGAATATGAAGGCCAAATGAGAAACTGAATATGTAAACCATTTCAATGTTATTTACCCATTTGAATAACAAATAAGGTCCAAGTATTCATAATAGAAAAGGTTTATCACACACGCACACACACTCACATGACTGCCATTGGCTCAGAGTGTGCCGAGAGGACATGTCACTGCTGTTTCAGCAGCTGGCTTTACATGGTCTCACAGTTATAGAGTGATGCAGAGAGAGGGAGAGAGATAGAGAGAGACAGACAGACAGACAAAGAGAGAGAGCGAGAGAAAGAGACGAATGCAGACAGAGAAACGGATGCAGACAGAGAGATGCAGAGAGAGGGAAAGAAAGCGAGAGAAAGAAAGGAATGCAGAGAGAGGGAGATGCAGAGAGAGGTGCAGAGAGAGAAAGAAAGGGAGATAAAGAGAGAGATGCAGAGAGAGGTGCAGAGAGAGAAAGAAAGGGAGATAAAGAGAGAGATGCAGAGAGAGGTGCAGAGAGAGAAAGAAAGGAGATAAAGAGAGAGATGCAGAGAGAGGGAGATGCAGAGAGAGGTGCAGAGAGAGAAAGAAAGGGAGATGCAGATGCAGAGAGAGGGAGATGCAGAGAGAGGTGCAGAGAGAGAAAGAAAGGGAGATAAAGAGAGAGATGCAGAGAGAGGTGCAGAGAGAGATGCAGAGAGAGGTGCAGAGAAAGAAAGGGAGATAAAGAGAGATGCAGAGAGAGGGAGATGCAGAGAGAGGTGCAGAGAGAGAAAGAAAGGGAGATGCAGAGAGAGGTGCAGAAAGAAAGGGAGATAAAAGAGAGATGCAGAGAGAGGGAGATGCAGAGAGAGGTGAGAAAGAAAGGGAGATAAAGAGAGAGATGCAGAGAGAGGAGATGCAGAGAGAGGTGCAGAGAGAGAAAAAGGGAGATAAAGAGAGAGATGCAGAGAGGTGCAGAGAGAGATGCAGAGAGAGGTGCAGAGAGAGAAAGAAAGGGAGATAAAGAGAGATGCAGAGAGAGGGAGATGCAGAGAGAGGTGCAGAGAGAGAAAGAAAGGGAGATAAAGAGAGATGCAGAGAGAGGGAGATGCAGAGAGAGGTGCAGAGAGAGAAAGAAAGGGAGATAAAGAGAGAGATGCAGAGAGAGGTGCAGAGAGAGATGCAGAGAGAGGTGCAGAGAGAGAAAGAAAGGGAGATAAAGAGAGAGATGCGGAGAGAGGTGCAGAGAGAGAAAGAAAGGGAGATAAAAAGAGATGCAGAGAGAGGTGCAGAGAGAGAAAGAAAGGGAGATAAAGAGAGAGATGCAGAGAGAGGGAGATGCAGAGAGAGGTGCAGAGAGAGAAAGAAAGGGAGATAAAGAGAGAGATGCAGAGAGAGGTGCAGAGAGAGATGCAGAGAGAGGTGCAGAGAGAGAAAGAAAGGGAGATAAAAGAGAGATGCAGAGAGAGGGAGATGCAGAGAGAGGTGCAGAGAGAGAAAGAAAGGGAGATGCAGAGAGAGGTGCAGAGAGAGAAAGAAAGGGAGATAAAGAGAGATGCAGAGAGGAGATGCAGAGAGAGGTGCAGAGAGAGAAAGAAAGGGAGATAAAGAGAGAGATGCAGAGAGAGGGAGATGCAGAGAGAGGTGCAGAGAGAGAAAGAAAGGGAGATAAAGAGAGAGATGCAGAGAGAGGTGCAGAGAGAGATGCAGAGAGAGGTGCAGAGAGAGAAAGAAAGGGAGATAAAAGAGAGATGCAGAGAGAGGGAGATGCAGAGAGAGGTGCAGAGAGAGAAAGAAAGGGAGATAAAGAGAGAGATGCAGAGAGAGGGAGATGCAGAGAGAGGTGCAGAGAGAGAAAGAAAGGGAGATAAAGAGAGAGATGCAGAGAGAGGCAGAGAGAGATGCAGAGAGAGGTGCAGAGAGAGAAAGAAAGGGAGCAGAGAGAGAGAATAAGGGAGAGATGCAGAGAGAGAGGGATGCAGAGAGAGAGAGCAGAGAGAGAGAGAGAGAGAGAGAGAGAGAGAGAAATGCAGAGAGAGAGAGAGACAGAGAGACAGAGACAAAGCGAGAGAGAGAGAGGGGGGGGAGGGAGAGAGAAAGAAAGAAAGAGACGGATGCAGACAGAGAGAGAGATGAAACCAAGGAGGGCCTACAGCAGCACCTAGATCTGCTGCACAGATTCTGCCAGACCTGACAGTAAATCTAAGACCAAAATAATGGTGTTCCAAAAAAGGTCCAGTCGCCAGGACAACAAATACAAATTTAATCTAGACGCCGTTGCCCTAAAACACACAAAGCAGGTAACTTGCGCAAAGCTGTGAAGGATCTGAGTGACAAGGCCAGAAGGGCATTCTATGCCATCAAAATGAACATAAATATGACATACAAATTAGGATCTGGTAAAAATACTTGAATCAGTCATAAAACTCATTGCCCTTTATGGTTGTGAGGTCTGGGGTCCGCTCATCAACCAAGAATTCACAAAATGGGACAAACATCAAATTGAGACTGCATGCAGAATTCTGCAAAAATATCCTCCTTGTTCATTGTAAAACACCAAATAATGCAAAAAAATGCATGCAGAGCAGAGTTAGGCCGATACCCTCTAATTGTTAAAATCCAGAAAAGAGACGTTAAATTCTACAACCACCTAAAAGGAAGCGATTCCCAAACCTTCCATAACAAAGCCATCACCTACAGAGATATGGACCTGGAGAAGAGTTCCATAAGCAAGCTGGTCCTGGGGCCCTGTTCACAAACACAAACAGACCCTACAGAGCCCCAGGACAGCAACACAATTAGACCCAACCAAATCATGAGAAGACAAAAAGATAATTACTGACACATTGGAAAGAATTAACAAAAAAACAGAGCAAACTAGAATGCTATTTGGCCCTACACAGAGAGTACACAGCGGCAGAATACCTGACCACTGTGACTGACCCAAAATTAAGGAAAGCTTTGACTATGTACAGACTCAGTGAGCATAGCCTTGCTATTGAGAAAGGCCGCCGTAGGCAGACATGGCTCTCAAGAGAAGACAGGCTATGTGCTCACTGCCCACAAAATGAGGTGGAAACTGAGCTGCACTTCCTAACCTCCTGCCCAATGTATGACCATATTAAAGAGACATATTTCCCTCAGATTACACAGATCCACAAAGAATTCGAAAACAAATCCAATTTTGAAAAACTCCCATATCTACTGGGTGAAATTCCACAGTGTGCCATCACAGCAGCAAGATTTGTGACCTGTTGCCACGAGAAAAGAACACACACCATTGTAAATACAACCCATATCTATGCTTATTTATTTTATCTTGTGTCCTTTACCATTTGTACATTGTTAAAACACTATATATATATATATATATATATATATATATAATATGACATTTGTAATGTCTTTATTGTTTTGAAACTTCTGTATGTGTGATGTTTACTGTTCATTTTTATTGTTTATTTCACTTTATATACTCACTTTATATATTATCTACCTCACTTGCTTTGGCAATGTTAACACATGTTTCCCATGCCAATAAAGCCCTTGAATTGAATTGAATTGAATTGAATTGAGAGATGCAGAGAGAGATATACAGAGATAGAGATGCAGGGAGAGAGATATATGTAGAGAGAGAGAGATACAGGGAGAGAGATACAGAGATAGAGATGCAGGGAGAGATATGTATGTAGAGAGAGAGAGAGAGAGATGCAGAGAGACATATACAGAGATAGAGATGCGGGGAGAGATATATATGTAGAGAGAGAGAGAGATGCAGAGAGAGAGATACAGAGATAGAGATGCAGGGAGAGATATATATGTAGAGAGAGAGATGCAGGGAGATAGATACAGAGATAGAGATGCAGGGAGAGATATATATGTAGAGAGAGAGATGCAGGGAGAGATATACAGAGATAGAGATGCAGGGAGAGATATATATGTAGAGAGAGAGATGCAGGGAGAGAGATACAGAGATAGAGATGCAGGGAGAGATATATATGTAGAGAGAGAGAGAGAGATGCAGGGAGAGATATACAGAGCCAGAGATGCAGGGAGAGATATATATGTAGAGAGAGAGATGCAGGGAGATATATATGTAGAGAGAGAGAGAGAGATGCAGGGAGAGATATACAGAGATAGAGCCAGAGATGCAGGAGAGATGAGGGATATAGATACAGAGATAGAGATGCAGGGAGATATATATAGAGAGAGAGAGATGCAGGGAGAGAGATACAGAGCCAGAGATGCAGGGAGACAGAGATGCAGGAGGGAGATATATATGTAGAGAGAGAGATGCAGGGAGAGAGATACAGAGATAGAGATGCAGGGAGAGATATATATGTAGAGAGAGAGATGCAGGGAGAGATATATATGTAGAGAGAGAGAGAGAGAGATGCAGGGAGAGATATATATGTAGAGAGAGAGATGCAGGGAGGGAGATACAGGGATAGAGATGCAGGGAGAGATATATATGTAGAGAGAAAGAGAGATGCATGGAGAGAGATACAGAGATAGAGATGCAGGGAGAGATTATATATATGTAGAGAGAGAGCGAAGCAAAGAGATGCAGAGGCATATATTGTATAGACCATGTGTCTGGCTCTCTGACACACAATCACAAAAGCATTTTGTGATGCCAGAAAGCTTGCTTGAATTCATGTCAGTGTAGTGTGTAATACTAAGTGAATACTGGCTTGCTACTAATTAAAACTCTCTGGCAATATTGGTAGGATGCTGCTTCGTCTTACACCAGAGACATATAGAAACTGAAAATGCAGGATAGTTTAAAGTAATTGTAACCAATGCCGGACTGGTGAGTTGTTTTCACCTCTCCAGAGGTCATAGGGCCCAAAGGTGACTGGGAGGTCAAGTGAAGCCGTGTTTTGCCCTGAGCCGTTCACAAGGGGTTCCCAAGACAACATACTGCAATAATGCTTAGCTGGGTTGTCCTGAGTAGTTAGGGTGAATAAGTCATACATTAAGCTGTGTTTGTTCCTCCCTGATAACCTCTGGACTAGAATGCATTTCTGCTTTTCTTCCTCTCTGCAGGACGCAAAGAACATTTTTCTTCCACCTTTACTGATTCAACAGACAACTAACTGCACAGGTGTATTTTACTGGCTTTAAGATGGGGGCAGCATGAATTAATGCCCAAACAATAAAAAACAGAATAATTAAGGAAGTGAGATCAGTACTGGACCTCAAAAGGGCATACAACATTGAAGGGTTTTGTGGAACATTAAGGGTGGGTGATGGGTTGGATGTAAGCCACCACTGCTGAAATAGAAATGGTTGAAATATTTGGTTTAATTCATTGTGGCTCCTTATAGGTATTTCTCAATATGTACTGTATACTACCGTGCTCCCCTGAGTCACTGGATGTTTCTCAATATGTACACTACCGTGCTCCCCCTGAGTCACTGGATGTTTCTCAATATGTACACTACCATGCTCCCCCTGAGTCACTGGATGTTTCTCAATATGTACACTACCGTGCTCCTCCTGAGTCACTGGATGTTTCTCAATATGTATACTACCGGGCTCCCCCTGAGTCACTGGATGTTTCTCAATATGTACACTACCGTGCTCCCCCTGAGTCACTGGATGTTTCTCAATATGTACACTACCGGGCTCCCCCTGAGTCACTGGATGTTTCTCAATATGTACACTACCATGCTCCCCCTGAGTCAGAACGGCATAGGCAAGATGCAGTAGATGGTATAGAGGACAGTATATACATATGAGATGAGTAATGTAGGGTATATAAACATATAAAAGTGGCATAGTTTAAAGTGGCTAGTGATACATGTATTACATAAATATGGCAAGATGCAGCAGTTTAAATGAGTACAGTATATACATATACATACAGTGGGGCAAAAAAGTATTTAGTCAGCCACCAATTGTGCAAGTTCTCCCACTTAAAAAGATGAGAGAGGCCTGTAATTTTCATCATTGGTACACTTCAACTATGACAGACAAAATGAGGGAAAAAAATCCAGAAAATCACATTGTAGGATTTTTAATGAATTTATTTGCAAATTATGGTGGAAAATACGTATTTGGTCAATAACAAAAGTTTATCTCAATACTTTGTTATATACCCTTTGTTGGCAATGACAGAGGTCAAATGTTTTCTGTAAGTCTTCACAAGGTTTTCACACACTGTTGCTGGTATTTTGGCCCATTCCTCCATGCAGATCTCCTCTAGAGCAGTGATGTTTTGGGGCTGTTGCTGGGCAACACAGACTTTCAGATTTTCTATGGGATTGAGATCTGGAGACTGGCTAGGCCACTCCAGGACCTTGAAATGCTTCTTACGAAGCCACTCCTTTGTTGCCCGGGCGGTGTGTTTGGGATCCTTGTCATGCTGAAAGACCCAGCCACGTTTCATCTTCAATGCCCTTGCTGATGGAAGGAGGTTTTCACTCAAAATCTCACGATTCCTTGGCCCCTATCATTCTTCCTTTACACGGATCAGTCGTCCTGGTCCCTTTGCAGAAAAACAGCCCCAAAGCATGATGTTTCCACCCCCATGCTTCACAGTAGGTATGGTGTTCTTTGGATGCAACTCAGCATTCTTTGTCCCCCAAACACGACGAGTTGAGTTTTTACCAAAAAGTTCTATTTTGGTTTCATCTGACCATATGACATTGTCCCAATCTTTTTCTGGATCATCCAAATGCTCTCTGGCAAACTTCAGACGGGCCTGGACATGTACTGGCATAAGCAGGGGGACACGTCTGGAACTGCTGGATTTGAGTCCCTGGCGGCATAGTGTGTTACTGATGGTAGGCTTTGTTACTTTGGTCCCAGCTCTCTGCAGGTCATTCACTAGGCCCCCCGTGTGGTTCTGGGATTTTTGCTCACCGTTCTTGTGATCATTTTGACCCCACGGGGTGAGATCTTGCATGGAGCCCCAGATCAAGGGAGATTATCAGTGGTCTTGTATGTCTTCCATTTCCTAATAATTGCTCCCACAGTTGATTTCTTCAAACCAAGCTGCTTTCCTATTGCAGATTCAGTCTTCCCAGCCTGGTGCAGGTCTACAATTTTGTTTCTGGTGTCCTTTGACAGCTCTTTGGTCTTGGCCATAGTGGAGTTTGGAGTGTGACTGTTTGAGGTTGTGGACTGGTGTCTTTTATACTGATAACAAGTTCAAACATGCCCTCACCTCCTTCCTGTAGGCCGTCTCGTCATTGTTGGTAATCAAGCCTACCACTGTAGTGTCGTCCGCAAACTTGATGATTGAGTTGGAGGCGTGCGTGGCCACACAGTCGTGGGTGAACAGGGAGTACAGGAGAGGGCTCAAAACGCACCCTACACTGTTTGTATTCGCTCATGTTTCCGGTCACCTTGCCCTGGTTAAAAGCAGTGGTTTGCGCTCTCAGTTTCACGCGACTGCTGCCATCAATCCACGGTTTCTGGTTTGGGAATGTTTTAATCGTTGCTGTCGGTATAGCATCGCTGATGCACTTTCTAATGAACTCGCTCACCGAATCAGCATATTCGTCAATGTTGTTGTTGGACGCAATGCGGAACGTATCCCAATCCACGAGCCTTATATGCATCGCGGAAGTTAGAATAACAATGATCCAGGGTTTTACCAGCCCTGGTAGCACAATCGATATGCTGATAGAAATTAGGGAGTCTTGTTTTCAGATTAGCCTTGTTAAAATTCCCAGCTACAATGAATGCAGCCTCAGGATATGGGGTTTCCAGTTTACATAGAGTCAAATAAAGTTTGTTCAGGGCCATCGATGTGTCTGCTTGGGGGGGAATATATAAGGCTGTGATTATAATCGAAGAGAATTCCCTTGGTAGATAATGCGGTCCACATTTGATTGTGAGGAATTCTAAGTCAGGTGAACAGAAGGACTTGAGTTACTGCTATCAAACAAGGCTATCAAACAAGCTAAGCGCCAGTACAGAGACAAAGTAGAATCTCAATTCAACGGCTCAGACACAAGAGGCATGTGGCAGGGTCTACAGTCAATCACGGACTACAGGAAGAAACCCAGCCCAGTCACGGACCAGGATGTCTTGCTCCCAGGCAGACTAAATAACTTTTTTGCCCGCTTTGAGGACAATACAGTGCCACTGACACGGCCTGCAACGAAAACATGCGGTCTCTCCTTCACTGCAGCCGAAGTGAGTAAGACATTTAAACGTGTTAACCCTCGCAAGGCTGCAGGCCCAGACGGCATCCCCAGCCGCGCCCTCAGAGCATGCGCAGACCAGCTGGCCGGTGTGTTTACGGACATATTCAATCAATCCCTATACCAGTCTGCTGTTCCCACATGCTTCAAGAGGGCCACCATTGTTCCTGTTCCCAAGAAAGCTAAGGTAACTGAGCTAAACGACTACCGCCCCGTAGCACTCACATCCGTCATCATGAAGTGCTTTGAGAGACTAGTCAAGGACCATATCACCTCCACCCTATTGTTAGTTAGATTACTTGTTCGTTATTACTGCATTGTCGGAACTAGAAGCACAAGCATTTCGCTACACTCGCATTAACATCTGCTAACCATGTGTATGTGACAAATAAAATTTGATTTGATTTGATTTGATTTTTTACTGTATGTTATATGATCACACCACGTCTCGTTAATCATAAGGCATACCACCCCGCCCCTCTTCTTACCAGAAAGATGGTTGTTTCTGTCGGCGCGATGCGTGAAGAAACCAGCTGGCTGTACCGACTCCGTTAGCGTCTCTCGAGTGAGCCATGTTTCCGTAAAGAACGTTACAGTCTCTGATGTCTCTCTGGAATGCTACCCTTGCTCGGATTTCATCAACCTTGTTGTCAAGAGACTGGACATTGGCGAGTAGTATGCTAAGGAGTGGTGCGCAATATGTACACTACAATGCTCCCCCTGAATCACTGGATGTTTCTCAATATGCTTACTACCGTGCTCCACACTCTCATGCTCCAAGTGCATTCTCCGACCACGTTCTCTTGACTATGTTCTTGTGAGGATGAGAGTGTGGAGAATGGATAAAACACTACATTTGAGAAACACTCTTTCTCCCCCTACTGTATTACCTCACGCTGCACCTCCCCCTACTGTATTACCTCACGCTGCACCTCCCCCTACTGTATTACCTCACGCTGCACCTCCCCTACTGTATTACCTCACGCTGCACCTCCCCTACTGTATTACCTCAGGCTGCACCTCCCCCTACTGTATTACCTCACTCTGCACCTCCCCTACTGTATTACCTCACGCTGCACCTCCCTCTACTGTATTATCTCACGCTGCACCTCCCCTACTGTATTACCTCACGCTGCACCTCCCCTACTGTATTACCTCACGCTGCACCCCTACTGTATTACCTCACACTGCACCTCCCCCTACTGTATTATCTCACGCTGCACCTCCCCTACTGTTTTACCTCACGCTGCACCTCCCCCTACTGTATTATCTCACGCTGCACCTCCCCCTACTGTATTACCTCACGCTGCACCTCCCCCTACTGTATTACCTCACGCTGCACCTCCCCTACTGTATTACCTCACGCTGCACCTCCCCTACTGTATTACCTCACTCTGCACCTCCCCTACTGTATTACCTCACGCTGCACCTCCCCTACTGTATTACCTCACGCTGCACCTCCCCCTACTGTATTACCTCACGCTGCACCTCCCCCTACTGTATTACCTCACGCTGCACCTCCCCCTACTGTATTACCTCACGCTGCACCTCCCCTACTGTATTACCTCACGCTGCACCTCCCCTACTGTATTACCTCACGCTGCACCTCCCCTACTGTATTACCTCACGCTGCACCTCACCCTACTGTATTACCTCACGCTGCACCTCCCCCTACTGTATTACCTCACGCTGCACCTCCCCATTCACTGACCCTTCTTCCAGCCAGGACAATGACAACAATAGACCAAACAAGATATACACAAAGCAAATGTTTTACTTCATAACTATCAGCTAGCTATATGTGTATCATAATAATGTAGCTAACCAGCTAGTTAAACAGGCATAATGATCTAAAAACTAATATTATGCAAGATAGATGTCAATTCTTCATGGCTTGCTAACAGTAGTACAGTAGCTAGCCAGTTAGCCCTATTGAATTATTATGGGTTTGTGATCTACAGTACGCAGGCAGGTAAACATGCCAAAATTAACACATGTATTTATTAATGTATCAAGAAAAAAAATTGTAGTCAGGCAACATATGCCCTCCGTGCTCTGTTTCACATTCTTTGATTTGGACTTATACTCCAGCCCTCCAGTGCTCTGATCACGGTAGTATGCATTTTGAGAAACACCCATGGAGTATCCTCTGAATGGTAAAGAAAGAGTACTGTCATGTCCAATTCAAAGAGGTCGGGCTGGAATAGGCATACTAGAGCAGATACCTGCAAATATCTGTACCTCGCTACTAACTTGTTTGTATCTGATATTTAGAAAAGTTGGTTATCTGCTTTTGAGATGATTTCAGGGTGAACTGGTTGACATCTCCGGTAGCTGGTCCCATAAGAAGACATCTAACTATAACTAGAGGTGATGAGCATGAAACAAATATGGCTAACAAGTGCAGGCTCAAGAGGTCTGAAAAGCTGAAAGCTAAACAAATGAAAAAATACTAGGATAATCACCTGGCCATGTTCTCCATTAGAAGAACATAAATCCAAAAGCGTCCAAAAGAGAAGGAGAAAGGGAGAGAGAAAAAGAGTGTGCTATGTATAAACTCATTTATGCTACTCCTCTGTCAGACAATTAAAGTACAGCTCAAGACTCCTCTTCTCCTCTTTGTTAGTCCTGCTGATACAATGGAGTTTAAAATAATGACTATTTAATTTGCCGTCTGTACATTAGGCATTTTGTCCTTTCGTCCTATTCCACCACTCACTTCTACTGATGTCTAATGAGAGTGGGAGGAAGGGAGTCAGAGAGAGAGAATGGTGGGTGAGATGGAGTGTTTGACATTTGCCCTCCCTCCTTGTCTTCAACTGGCCCAAAGTGAAGTACAAATGAAAGATATAATTGGGTATCAAGTCCCTGGTAATTTAGCCTGCTAGTTGAGAGTGTCATTGGCTGCCTGCTGATCTGAGCCAATCGTGGTACAGAAGCGTGAGCTCTATGTGGTATAACTGTGTTATCAGAGATATTCTGAGACCAAACGTTATAGAGACTAAGATGGTCTTCCCCTTTTAAAAGGCCCTGAATGTCAGCAGTTTTACTAGTAGATGTCAGATAAACTGCATTTAAAGAGATACGCCTGGAGAATAATGAAGTCTGTATTATGAATGTTGTATGTTGTTGAATGTTGTTGCATTAATGGCGTAGGATAGGGCCATATGCTGCATAAATTAATGTGAGAGAAATACTTTTTGACTTGAATGAGTCATCCTCATTAACTAAAAACACCTACGGATGGTGTGTGAGACAGAGACAGGGTGGTCTCCTCTCTGTGCCATGGCCTGAAGACTATAGGGGACTGAGCTCTAAGGAAAGTAAGAAAAACAGAGACAACATTGATAAAAACATTGGGACAACGTTGCAGACAGATAGACAGACAGCTCCCGGTCTCCTGCTGTGCCCTGTGTAATGGCCTGTAATTGTTTTACACACCGCGCCACGCCGTACCAAGCCAACTTCCTGCGGGCTTCTCGGCGAATGAGATTTTCCGTTCTCATTCTGTTGTTAGTGGATGACTGGGGCTAGCGCGGGCTGCTAATAAGCAAATCCGCCACACTTTTAGAACAGGCTTAATTACTGCTTCTTGGCTGACCTTGCTGTCTAAACTTTACTTTAGAGCATCAATTATGGCTCGCCAATTTATATGTTAATGAGGACTGGAGGCGACGGATGGGATGGGGATGGGGTACAGAGGGATGGGATGGGGAGGGACAGGGTAAAGTTTTAGTACTACTGTACCTGCTTGTTTTGAATGATTCGGCGGCTGGGCTGGCTGTGAGGACTCTTTTCCTTTATTTGACTTACAACTTGTGTCTCTCTGAGGTCCTGAAATCTTTATCACTTCTCTCCATAGCCGAGGCATTTGCGTTGTTTGTTTCCTGATAAACAATAATCTGACGTAGGCATACTATGATGGTCAGTGTCAAGCAAGGTAAAGACTTGATACAGTACCCTGTCAGTATGAATAGGAGTTATACATCTGGGCCTTACATTCTACTTGCCCCCCCCTCTCACACTCTCTCTTTCTTTCTCATTCTCTCACTCTTTCTCTCTTTCTTTTCTCTCTCTCTCTCTCTCTCTCTCTCTCTCTCTCTCTCTCTCTCTCTCTCTCTCTCAAAATCCTTCTCTTTCTCTCTCTCTTCCAATCTCTCTCTCTGGCTCTCTCTTTCACTTTTTCACTTTATCTCTTTTTCTCTCTCTTTCGCTCTCTCTCAATTTTCAATTAAATGTTCAATTTAAGGGCTTTATTGGCATGGGAAACACATGTTAACATTGCCAAAGTAAGTGAACTAGATAATTAAAAAAAGTGAAATAAACAAAAAAAATGAACAGTAAACATTATACTCACAGAATTTCCATAAGAATAAAGACATTACAGATGTCATATTATGTCTATATACAGTGCTGTAACGATTTGCAAATAGTTAACGTACAAAAGGGAAAAAAATAAACATAAATATGGGTTGTATTTACAATGGTGTTTGTTCTTCACTGGTTTCCCTTTTCTTGGTCACAAATCTTGCTGCTGTGATGGAACACCGTGGTATTTCACCCAGTAGATATGGGAGTTTATCAAAATGTAGTTTGTTTTCGAGTTCTTTGTGGATGTGTGTAATCTGAGGGAAATATGTCTCTCTAATATGGTCATACATTTGACAGGAGGTCAGGAAGTGCAGCTCTGTTTCCACCTCATTTTGTGGGCAGTGTGCACATAGCCGGTCTTATCTTGAGAGCCAGGTCTGTCGACGGCGACCTTTCTCAATAGCAAGGCTATGCTCACTGAGTCTGTACATAGTCAAAGCTTTCCTTACGTTTGGGTCAGTCACAGTGATCAGGTATTCTGCCACTGTGTACTCTCCTCTGTTTAGGGCCAAATAGCATTCTAGTTTGCTCTGTTCTTTTTGTAAATTCTTTCCAATGTGTCAAGTAATTATATTTTTGTTTTCTCATGATTTGGTTGGGTCTAATTATGTTGCTGTCCTGGGGCTCTGTGGGGTCTGTTTGTGTTTGTGAACAGAGCCCCATGACCAGCTTGCTTAGGGGACTCTTCTCCAGGTTCATCTCTCTGTAGGTGATGGCTTTGATATGGAAGGTTTCAGAATCTCCTCCTTTTAGATGGTTGTAGAATTTAACGGCTCTTGTCTGGATTTTGATAGTTCGCGGGTATTGCCCTAAATCTGCTCTTCATGCGTTATTTGGTGTTTTACGTTGTCCACGGATGTCACGTTCGTTATAAGGATCAGACCAAGGCGCAGCGTGGTATACGTACATTGTTATTTATTTAAAGAATGAACAAACTAACAAAATAACAAAACAAAACGTGAAGCTATGCAAACGAGTGCTGACAGGCAACTACACATAGACAAGATCCCACAAACATCAAAGGGAAATGGCTACCTAAATATGATCCCCAATCAGAGACAACGATAAACAGCTGCCTCTGATTGGGAACCATATCAGGCCACCATAGACATACAAATCACCTAGACTTACAAAAACCTTAGACATACAAAAAAACCTAGACAATACAAAAACTTGCATACCCACCCTAGTCACGCCCTGACCTAACCAAAATATAAAGAAAACAGAGATATCTAAGGTCAGGGCATGACAGTACCCCCCCAAAGGTGTGGACTCCCGGCCGTAAACCTGAACCTATAGGGGAGGGTCATGGTGGGCATCTACCCTCGGTGGCGGCTCCGGTTCTGGACACAGCCCCCCCTCTCTACGCTGATCCCTCCGCCTTTGTAGAACCGGACCGAGGATCATTGCCGGAGGCTCTGGACTGCAGATCATTGCCGGAGACCCCGGACTGGGGACCGTTGCCGGAGACCCCAGATTGGGGATCGTCGCCGGAGACCCCGACTGGGGACCATCGCCGGAGACCCCGGACTGGGGCCCGTCGGTGGAGGTGACGGACTGTGGACTGTCGGTGGAGGTTCCGTACTGTGGACCGTCGTTGTAGGTTCCGGACTGTGGACCGTCGTTGGAGGTTCCGGGAATGTGGACCGTCGTTGGAGGTTTCGGACTGTGGCCCGTCGTTGGAGGTTCCTGACCAGTCACATGCTCCCCACAGTAAGCACGGGGAGTTGGCTCAGGTCTAACCCCAAAAATGTTTGGGAGCTGCCTCTTGGGCTTCCGTGCTAGCAGTGTCCCCTCGTATCATTGCCGTTCCTCCTGCACTAGCTCCACCTGTTTCCATGGCAGGGTCTTGTCCCCTGCCATTACCTCCTCCCAAGTCCAAGATGTCCTCCACTCATCTTTCTCCCGGGCCCAGGATGTCCACTCCTCTTGAACACGCTGCTTGGTCTTTTTGTGGTGGGATCTTCTGTCACGTTCGTTATAAGGATCGGACCAAGGCGCAGTGTGGTATGCGTACATTGTTATTTATTTAAAGAAGGAACACTGAACAAAATAACAAAATAACAAAACGAAACGTGAAGCTATGCAAACAAGTGCTGACAGGCAACTACATATAGACAAGATCCCACAAACACCAAAGGGAAATGGCTACCTAAATATGATCCCCAATCAGAGACATCGATAAACAGCTGCCTCTGATTGGGAACCATATCAGGCCACCATAGACATACAAATCACCTAGACCTACAAAAACCCTAGACATACAAAAACCCCTAGACAATACAAAAAATAGCGTACTCACCCTAGTCACGCCCTGACCTAACCAAAATATAAAGAAAACAGAGATATCTAAGGTCAGGGTGTGACAACGGAGGATATTTTAGCAGAATTCTGCCAAATTTCGTGAATGCTTGATTGGTGAGCGGAATCCAGACCTCACAACCATAAAGGGCAATGGTTTCTATAACTGATTCAAGTATTTTAGGCAGATCCTATTTCGTATGTTGAATTGCGTGTTCCTATTTATGACATAGAAGCCCCTACTTGCCCTCTCTCAGATCGTTCAAAGCTTTGTGGAAGTTACCTGTGGCGCTGATATTTAGGCCAAGGTATGTATTGTTTTAGTGTGCTCTAGGGAAGGAATTACCAGGGTTACGGGCAATGCCATCGGGGGTACGCCAAATAAAAATGGGATTCACATTTTATAAAATGAAAAAATATTTAGCTTGAAAGATGTTTTGGTCACTACAGTGAAAATAGTAGGCCCCTGAACTCTTGTGTATTTTCTGCATTATGCAATGCTATGGGCAGCGATCATATAACGCTTTTACAACATACAAGTGCGCTGGTTATCAAGGTGGCATAAATATTGACATGTTGTTTTTAATTGAGAGACGAGCTTAACATTTTCTTTACTGACTATAATTTTCACTTGTCTGACAGATTGCATGATGATGAGTTTCTCACATGACTGGCCAATCTGGGTGATGTTTTTTCTCACCTGAATGACCTGAATGTAGGATTACAGGGACTCTCCGCAACTATATTCAATGTGCTTGACAAAATTGAGTCTATGAATAAGAAGTTGGAGCTCTTCTCTGTCTGCATTAGCAAGGACAGCACACAGATCTTTCCATCATTGTATGATTTTTTGTGTGCAAATGAACTCAAGCTTACGGACAATGTCAAATGTGATATAGCGAAGCTCCTGAGTGTCACGCCCTGATCTGTTTCACCTGTCTTTGTGATTGTCTCCACCCACCTCCAGGTGTCTCCTGATTACCCCATTAGTGTATTTATCCCGGTGTTTCCTGTCTCTCTGTGCCAGTTCGTCTTGTTTTAGCAAGACATCCAGCGTTTCTCCTAACTATTTTAGGAGAAACCTAACTTTTTTCCAGTCTCTGGTTTTTCCTAGCACTCCTGGTTTTTGACCCTTGCCTGTCCTGACGCCGAATCCGCCTGCCTGACCACTCTGCCTGTTCTGACCTCGAGCCTGCCTATCGCCTGTTACTGTTTGGACTCTGACTTGGTTTATGAACTCTTGCCTGTCTCTGACCTGCCTTTTGCCTACCGCTTTTGGTATAATCAATATCAGAGCTCAACCATCTGCCTCCTGTGTCTGCATTTGGCTCTCGCCTTGTGCCCTTAAACTGAGTGAGTTGGGTGCGCAATTACGCAAGTACTTTCCCGAAACGGATGACACAAACAACTGGATTCATTATCCCTTTCATGCCCTGCCTCCAGTCCACTTACCGGTATCTGAACAAGAGAGCCTCATCAAAACTGCAACATACATTTCTGTGAAAATGTTACTTAATCAGAAGCTACTGCCAGAGTTCTGGATTGTTTTTTTATTTTCCCTTTATTTTACTAGGCAAGTCAGTTAAGAACAGATTCTTACTTTCAATGACAGCCTAGGAACAGTGGGTTAACTGCCTGTTCAGGGGCAGAACGACAGATTTGTACCTTGTCAGCTCGGGGATATGAACTTGCAACCTTTCGGTTACTAGTCCAACACTCTAAACACTAGGCTACCCTGCCGCCCCTGTTGTATCCTGTCTTGGTAAATCGTGCTGTTATGACACTGATGCGCTTTGCAACCACGTACCTATGTAACAGTGGATTCTCGGCCCTCACTAGCATGAAAACCAAATACAGGCACAGACTGTGTGTGGAAAAAATATTTAAGACTGAGTCTCTCTACAATAATACCAACATTGCAGAGTTATGTGCATCCTTTCAAGCACATCCTTCTCATTAACCTGTGGTGAGTTATTCACAATTTTCGATGAACAAACAAGGTTTTATATGTAAGATGGCTAAATAAAGAGCAAAATGATTGAATATTATTACATTATTATTTGTGCCCTGGTCCTATAAGAGCTCGTTGTCACTTCCCACGAGCCGGGTTGTGACAAAAACCCACACTCATTCTTATGTTTAATAAATGTATTCTATTGTGTGTGTGTGGCAGGCTTACAATGGTGGCAAAAAAACTATATTTGAGAGTGTGTTGACCCTGGTGCTAGAGGGGGTACAGCTGGAGGTTGAATGTTTGAAGGGGTACGGGACTATAAAAAGTTTGGGAACCACTGCTCTAGGGCAACGTTGTCTAGATGGAATTTGTATTTGTGGTCCTGGCGACTGGACCTTTTTTGAGATTACTTACTGAGATTTACTGAGATTTACTGTCAGAGCCCAGGTCTGATAGAATCTGTGCAGAATATCTAGGTGCTGTTGTAGGCCCTCCTTGGTTGGTGACAGAAGCACCAGATCATCAGCAAACAGACATTTGACTTTTGCAGACTGTTCTAGTGCCAATGCCAATTCATTGATATATACAGTGGGGCAAAAAGTATTTAGTCAGCCACCAATTGTGCAAGTTCTCCCACTTAAAAAGACGAGAGAGGCCTGTAATTTTCATCATAGGTACACTTCAACTATGACAGACAAAATGAGGAAAAAAAATCCAGAAAATCACATTGTAGGATTTGTAATGAATCTATTTGCAAATTATGGTGGAAAACAAGTATTTGGTCACCTACAAACAAGCAAGATTTCTGGCTCTCACAGACCTGTAACTTCTTCTTTAAGAGGCTCCTCTGTCCTCCACTCGTTACCTGTATTAATGGCACCTGTTTGAACTTGTTATCAGTATAAAAGACACCTGTCCACAACCTCAAACAGTCACACTCCAAACTCCACTATGGCCAAGACCAAAGAGCTGTCAAAGGACACCAGAAACACAATTGTAGACCTGCACCAGGCTGGGAACACTGAATCTGCAATAGGTTAGCAGCTTGGTTTGAAGAAATCAACTGTGGGAGCAATTATTAGGAAATGGAAGACATACAAGACCACTGATAATCTCCCTTGATCTGGGGCTCCAAGCAAGATCTCACCCCGTGGGGTCAAAATGATCACAAGTGAGCAAAAATCCCAGAATCACACGGGGGGACCTAGTGAATGACCTGCAGATAGCTGGGACCAAAGTAACAAAGCCTACCATCAGTAACACACTATGCCGCCAGGGACTCAAATCCTGCAGTGCCAGACGTGTCCCCCTGCTTAAGCCAGTACATGTCCAGGCCCGTCTGAAGTTTGCTAGAGAGCATTTGGATGATCCAGAAGAAGATTGGGAGAATGTCATATGGTCAGATGAAACCAAAATAGAACTTTTTGGTAAAAACTCAACTCGTCGTGTTTGGAGGACAAAGAATGCTGAGTTGCATCCAAAGAACACCATACCTACTGTGAAGCATGGGTGTGGAAACATCATGCTTTGGGGCTGTTTTACTGCAAAGGGACCAGGACGACTGATATGTGTAAAGGAAAGAATGAATGGGGCCATGTATCGTGAGATTTTGAGTGAAAACCTCCTTCCATCAGCAAGGGCATTGAAGATGAAACGTGGCTGGGTCTTTCAGCATGACAATGATCCCAAACATACCGCCCGGGCAATGAAGGAGTGGCTTCGTAAGAAGCATTTCAAGGTCCTGGAGTGGCCTAGCCAGTCTCCAGATCTCAACCCCATAGAAAATCTTTGGAGGGAGTTGAAAGTCCATGTTGCCCAGCAACAGCCCCAAAACATCACTGCTCTAGAGGAGATCTGCATGGAGGAATGGGCCAAAATACCAGCAACAGTGTGTGAAAACCTTGTGAAGACAGAAAATGTTTGACCTCTGTCATTGCCAACAAAGGGTATATAACAAAGTATTGAGATAAACTTTTGTTATTGACCAAATACTTATTTTCCACCATAATTTGCAAATAAATTCATTAAAAATCCTACAATGTGATTTTCTGGAGAAAAAAAATCTCATTTTGTACCCATTTTGTACCTCAAGTGTACCTATGATGAAAATTACAGTTCTCTCTCATCTTTTTAAGTGGGAGAACTTGCACAATTGGTGGCTGACTAAATACTTTTTTGTCCCACTGTATGTTGAAGAGGGTGTGGCTTAAGCTGCATCCCAGTCTCACCCCACGGCCCAGTGGAAAGAAATGTGTGTGTTTTTTGCCAATTTTAACCTCACATTTGTTGTTTGTGTACATGGATTTTATAATGTCTTAAGTTTTTCCCCCAATACAATTTCCATCAATTTGTTTAGCAGACCCTTATGCCAAATTGAGTCAAAAGCTTTTTTGAACTCAACAAAGCATTAGAAGACTTTCTCTCTTTCTTTATCTCTCTCAATCTCTCTCTCCCTTTCTTTCTTTCTCTCTTCCTTTCTTTCTCTCTTCCTTTCTTTCTCTCTTCCTTTCTTTCTCTCTCCCTCTTCTCTTCCCTCCCTTTGGACCATACAGTGTTGATCCTACTCTGTTCTTTTGATTAGAGGGATTGGCCGGCTTTCCGTCCGGGAAAAGTCAGGAATGCTCCCATGATGCTCCCGGAACGCAGCCTTTTGATTGGCTGCTTGATGTATAATTCAGGATTCGATGTGAGACCTTAATAAGACTGGCTAATGATGTTGACAAGCGCCTCCAAATTCCCTCCACATACACATAAACACACACACACAAGCAAACGAACACGCTCACAAACACACATCACAACACACAGGGAGACAAGAACAAACAGCCACACACTCATATCCGCACACACGCACATAGAGACTCACACATGTTTCTTTATAGCAGTTTCAGCTATATTCCCAGCCATTCCATTCCTTCCCCCCTCCCTCATGGAAGTATTCAGTAGATTCTCATGGGGGTTGGGTTCAGTTGGGTGGAGCATTGGAAAATGAGCTATGCAAGAAGAACATCCAGTTCCCTGCTGAAATATTCAGTATTTCCGTAAAGTGTTGGATAGATATATGGGGTAAAAACAGGACTGCAGTGTTGGATAGACATATGGGCTAAAGACAGGTCTGTAATATGGCGTAGTGGTATCTCTAAATATCAGTAGGTGACAGTTGCTGTGCAACCAGATACATGTTCAAGCCCTCTCTCATTGAACAGCATTTGACTTGAGTACTCTTGTGGTTTCTCCATGTTGGTTCTGACTAAAAATGTGCAGTTGTGAAGTGGGTATGAGTACTTGAGGAAAACAGTTTTGACCAATATTCAGTTCAAAGTGGATATATTGAGTTTGGTGGTGTTTGTATGGACACAGAGTGTCATATAGACTATGTATTGAGAAACACTCCTCTCTGCCTATGCTCTGGGCGGCAGGTAGTCCAGAGCATTGGGCCAGTTAGAGCATTGGGCCAGTTAGAGCATTGGGCAAGTAACCGAAAGGTTGCTGGTTTGAATAGCTGAGCCGACAAGGTCAAGAAATCTCTCAATGTTCCCTTGAAGAAGACACTACCTAATTTGGTGTATATGAAGGTATATATGTTTGTTATTATGGGCCAAGCTGGTTAAGATAATGTCAAGAGTGTGCGAAGCTGTCATCAAGGCAAAGAGTGACTATTTGAAGAATCTCAAATATTACATATATTTAGATTTTTTTTAACACTTTTTTGGTTACTACATGATTCCATGTGTTATTTCATGTGTTATTTCATAGTCTTCACTGTTGTTCTACAATGTAGAAACGAGTAAAATGAAGAAAAAACGTTGAATGAGTAGGTGTTCTAAAACGTTTGACCAGTAGTGTAGCTGTACAAGTTCCTGAAACCTTGTTGTTATAGAATGACACAAGCCAATTATTTTCCTGGTGTTATTGTCGATTCACCTGATTGTATTGGCTAAATATTTGTTGAGGAAACTGATGAGGAAATGATATCGTCTCTGCAATTACAGAGAGTTCATAAACTGCTGTCACGGGTACTGCTTGGCAACTATTTGACAACCGCTTGGCATCAATGTGGCACAACCAAACTGCAGATTTCATAAACCTGCAATCAGTCTGCACTCTCTGTGGAACATTTGCCTGTGTGTGTGTGTGTGTGTAAGCGAGAGAGAGAGAGAGAGAGAGAGAGAGAGAAAGAATGAGTACAGGGGATACTGTAATGTTGTTTTAGGAGAAAATGTTTGTTCATGTTTGTAGTAAGGACTCTTTATTTCTGTATAAAGTTTTCCTGAAGCACTCACTGCTGTGATATTCTAGGCTATTTACATTTTCAATTGGAAAATGAATGTGCCTTAAATGGGAAAAAAATATTTCCGCCTAGTTTGGCGTATGTGTGTTTGACCCCCCAAAAATATGTTTCTTCAAGATATAGATTTGACAAAACAATATTACTCTCTCTTTGATATGTTATAACTTTTTGAGGAACTCTTCACACACACAGTTGAAAGGTTCTACAGTTTCTAGAGGGATAAGACAAGGGGTGAAAGTAAGGGGCGAGGTAGAAGGTGAGAGGTGAAAAATAGTGAAAGTGAGGGAGTGAGAGAGGAAGTCGGAAGTCAAGTCAGGGAAAGAGAGAGGAGTTAAGAGTTAGGAGCTAGGAGACAGGAGGTAGGAGGTACTGTAGGAGTTAGGAGGTAGGAGGTAGAGGAGGTAGGAGTTATAGGTGGTAGGAGTTATGGGAAGTAGGAGTTATAGGAGGTAGGAGTTATAGGAGGTAGGGGGTAGAGGAGGTAGGAGTTAGAGGAGGTAGGAGTTATATATGAGGAAGGAGTTATATGAGGTAGGAGTTGTAGGAGTTAGAGGAGGTAGGAGTTAGAGGAGGTAGGAGTTAGAGGTAGGAGTTGTAGGAGGTAGGAGTTATAGAAGGCAGGAGTTGTAGGAGGAGTATGTGGTAGGATGAGTAGGAGGTAGGAGGTAGGATATAGAAAGCAGCATGCTTGGTAGAAGTGTTCTAGTAGTTGAGGCTTTCTGAGCATCAGCATGACATAGACATGAGAGGAGAGAGAAAATAGACAAGCTGTGAACAGCACTGTGAAGTGAACAGTGTTTCATGTTGATAGGCAGGTGAAGTCGAGGAAGCCTATACTGTATCTAGCTTGTTTCTATGTTTCCTGTCTGATTAATGCCTATAGGCCTACTGTAAGGTACCTACATAAACTACAACAGGAACTGTGGAGGAGGAGTTTCTGCTGCAAGGTTTCTGAGCCGAGGCTATGGAGTGATTACACAAGCCAACTCTTTACCTTAGAACACACTGGAGAGTGGTTACACAAGCCAACCCTTTACCTTAGAACACACTGGAGAGTGGTAACACAAGCCAACTCTTTACCTTAGAACACACTGGAGAGACACTGGAGAGTGGTTACACAAGCCAACCCTTTACCTTAGAACACACTGGAGAGTGGTAACACAAGCCAACTCTTTACCTTAGAACACACTGGAGAGTGGTTACACAAGCCAACCCTTTACCTTAGAACACACTGGAGAGTGGTTACACAAGCCAACCCTTTACCTTAGAACACACTGGAGAGTGGTAACACAAGCCAACTCTTTACCTTAGAACACACTGGAGAGTGGTTACACAAGCCAACCCTTTACCTTAGAACACACTGGAGAGTGGTAACACAAGCCAACTCTTTACCTTAGAACACACTGGAGAGTGGTTACACAAGCCAACCCTTTACCTTAGAACACACTGGAGAGTGGTTACACAAGCCAACTCTTTACCTTAGAACACACTGGAGAGTGGTTACACAAGCCAACCCTTTACCTTAGAACACACTGGAGAGTGGTAACACAAGCCAACTCTTTACCTTAGAACACACTGGAGAGTGGTTACACAAGCCAACCCTTTACCTTAGAACACACTGGAGAGTGGTAACACAAGCCAACTCTTTACCTTAGAACACACTGGAGAGACACTGGAGAGTGGTTACACAAGCCAACCCTTTACCTTAGAACACACTGGAGAGTGGTTACGCAAGCCAACCCTTTACCTTAGAACACACTGGAGAGTGGTAACACAAGCCAACTCTTTACCTTAGAACACACTGGAGAGTGGTTACACAAGCCAACCCTTTACCTTAGAACACACTGGAGAGTGGTTACGCAAGCCAACCCTTTACCTTAGAACACACTGGAGAGTGGTTACACAAGCCAACCCTTTACCTTAGAACACACTGGAGAGTGGTTACACAAGCCAACCCTTTACCTTAGAACACACTGGAGAGTGGTTACACAAGCCAACCCTTTACCTTAGAATACACTGAAGAGTGGTAACACAAGCCAACTCTTTACCTTAGAACACACTGGAGAGTGGTTACACAAGCCAACCCTTTACCTTAGAACACACTGGAGAGCCCGGCATGTTAGTGTTCTAACTGGACACTATTGGAGTAAGCACTTTTTCTATTTCAGAAAGAGTGCATATGTGTGTGTGTGTGTGTGTGTGTGTGTGTGTGTGTGTGTGGGTCTCCTCTATGGTAGCCTTTCTTCCCCTCTAAGCCCCTTCATCAATATTCAACTCACTCACTGTGGTTCAACCACTGCCTTGACAGGGCAAAGTCCTGAGGAAAAACACACACACACGGAGAGAGAGAGAACTTGGCACACTGCATTTTCCACTGCATGTCGGAATTGAATCAGATGCCTTTAGATTTCACAGCAGTTATGTTAACCTTGCTGTATTTGTGCAATTGGTCGAACTAGGCAAGATGTGTCAGGAAATAGTTTTACACTTTGTGACTAGGCAACTGCACAAAGCATGCCTTATATAACATTCAGTGCTTTATTCTGATCCATAGAGTAAAACATACCAATGAAATTCTAGATGTCAGTTGACAATGACATTTCCCATTCCAAATGCCTACCATAGTCTACTCTACAACTTTATATCAATTGAAAAAATATTAGACTATAGGCTAGTATGAATAGTTCCAGACTTTTATAGTTTGGCTAAGATCTATTTAATTTACTGGCCTCGTGACCACCTTGGTCTGTGGAACGCAGGCGCGCGCCAAACGCCTTTCTACATCCTGGTAGCGCGAGCTTCCCTCTCTGCCATCCTCTTCCTCGCGCAGAGTCTGCGATGTGCTGGCGGGCAGGAAGAAACTAGCGCCTCTAGAAAAATACTATCTCTCTCGCTCTCTCTCTATTTTACACACACACACCCACTCAATTCGCAGGTGGCAAGCTCACCACCTGCCCCCCTTCCGTTGTCGAGTTTAATTGTAACAAATTAGCTTTGAGCTTTACAAGACCACGGATTGTTTTATCCTCTTAAAATCAGTTAGGCTACGCGCTCAAAACCGCGACAGAATGCAGGTATCGCCGAGGCGCTTGTTGAACGCGGTAGCGCACCATATAGGAAGGCACTAGGACCGGGGAGAGTTCCATCTCAGCTAGGCAGACTATGAGCATCGCATCCACATAGCCGGGCTGTGGAGGAAACCCCCATCGGATCTGTCAATATAGGATACTTGCGATTATATCTATACAGCCTCGTGGCGCAGCATAGTGGAGTGCGCGCCGGTGCGTTTGGGATGGTCGGGCACCCTTGGGAGAATTCCTGACCAAACCTCTTTTGGCGCAAAGCAAGTAGTCGAGTTTAGGTGGGAGTTCAATGGGCTACACGCTTCCATTTCCCGCCCCCACCCCCTCTTCGTTGTATATGTCATTTTTTGCCTTTTAGTTTGTATTTGGCCATAATCATTTTAGCTTTTTTTCACACTTCCCTATTTTCTACATCTTAGTCTCGCGGGAGACAATTGACGTATGTTTTTGTGGGAAAGCATGGCACTTTCTTCATTCATTTGAGAAGAGAACAAGATTCACATCTTTCTCTTTGGATTAAACCGCTGTTTAGACCGCGTCTATCGCCTGAAAGGGTGAGCTGCTTGAAATACTTTTCTTCAGTGGCACCCTGATACTCCATGGAAACGTTTTCTCTCTGGCTGGTCCGTCGCTGTGATGTCCAAAGCTTTCCCCACTGACTGACAAACGCGATCGGACCATTTTGGAAAGCCATTTGAAGGTAAGCCAATTTCCCCTCAGCTCTCTGCTCTGTCTTGTTGCAGGCAGCCTTCCGCTCCAAACGTTTGATAAAGTTGATTGGCCGTTTATTAAGTTGTTACTTCATTTGATTGCGGCAATGCATTGATGGATCTGGCTTCCGAAGGACGGTATAATTAAATAGGAAGTTGCAGCAGTTATTCTGAAAGCATTTCAGCAAATCACAGTATGTATCCAAGAGGGACGCACATGGCCAGTCTGTGACTGTCTTGACTGTGACGGACCGGGGAATGGTTGTGTGAAGTTGAGCCCCTGCCGCTGTTGCAGCACAGACTGTAATTATCAGCCTACACGGGGGGAAATGGGGAGAACTGGGTGGTTCAGAACAAACATACAGACGTTCAGGCTACTGCTTTCTCTGGTTGCTAACGAGACTTCCCGTTTGTTGTTTTCTTAGAAAAAGCCTTATACAATGCCTACCATCATTAATGTGGTGGATGCAGGTTGCTATGGCTTATAGAAGAGCTCAAGTGTGGTGATGGTAGAGGAGCCTATAGAGGAAACACTGCAGTGCAGTCTCACATATTGGCCCGCCGGTTTAGGGAAGCTCAGTGAGAGGATTTAGATAAAGGTGTAAACGAAGCGGAAGCGTGTTCCCTGTAGGCTTTGGGTACTGTATACTAACGGGGCACGTTTCATGCAGGTACAAGCTTTTTTTTTGTTTCACCAGAGCAATATTAACTTTTTTTCTCAATGGGATTTAGTCTCTCTCTCTCTCTCTCTCTCTCTCTCTCTCTCTCTCTCTCTCTCTCCCCCTCTCTCTCTCTCTCTCTCTCTCTCTCTCTCTCTCTCTCTCTCTCTCTCTCTCTCTCTCTCTCTCTCTCTCTCTCTCTCTCTCTATCGATTCAATTCAATTCAAGGGCTTTATTGGCATGGGAAACACGTGATAACATTGCCAAAGCATGTGAGGTAGATAATATATAAAGTGAATATATAAAGGATTTAGTCTCTCTCTCTCTCTCTCTCTCTCTCTCTCTCTCTCTCTCTCTCTCTCTCTCTCTCTCTCTATATATATATATATATATATATATATATATATATATATATATATATATATGTGTGTGTGTCTCTCTCTCTCTCTCTCTCTCTCTCTCTCTCTCTCTCTCTCTCTCTCTCTCTCTCTGTCTCTCTCTCTCTCTCTCTCTCTCTCTCTCTCTCTCTCTCTCTCTCTCTCTGTCTCTCTCTCTCTCTCTCTGTCTCTCTCTCTCTCTCTGTCTCTCTCTCTTTCTCTCTCTCTCTCTCTCTCTCTCAGCTTGTGTCCTTGTGCGCTTGCATGTCCATTTTATGTATGTGTGGTGCGTGTAAACGTGTGTGTGGGTTGCGCCAGTCAGAGAGACAGAGAGAGATACTGCACAGCTGTATCGCGGTTTACTGGCAATAAAAACGCACGGGCTAGGCTACTTGCTCTTTTTATTTTGATGGCAATATGCAGCTTATCGGGTGAATAGGCTATCACATAGACCGTATTCGAATTTGATACTTTACTGAGTTCCCGATTGAGAGTATAGTTTCTGTGGTGCCTGCCTGTCAGCGTTCTGCTGCTGTATAATAGCCTATATGGTGGTTGTGTACAGTATATGTAGTGAGTTCTGTGTACATTCCGCCCGGTCGTTTACCAACCTCCTTCACACAGCGAGTCGCGGTGTGCCCCTAGGGAAAAAACTGCGCAACCCCGGGGCTTTTGGGGGGGGACGTGCAAACGGGAGACATATGACGCAGGGATAAGGGTGGTTGATTGATGATGATCCTATTTCGGGAAGTGCGTCTCGATTAGAATGAATGGCGAGCCTCGCGACTGAATACCCAATAGGCTACCGAGCCTCGCCAAGCCCAACGGTCCTCAGACAGACGCAAACCCCAGGCGTTATCACTGTATTCATGTTTGTTATGGTGTTATTGCTGTTGGTTCGTGTCATGAGAGCACAATTTGAAGAGGAGCGCAGTGAATAAAATGTATATGATATACCATGCAGTGTGGGCTATACACATTGCATAATCAAAACAAACAAGAAATATCTCGAAATGTAATCGAGTATAGCCCAGACTACGTCCTAGTTTTCCAATAATGTTTAGGATGTGCCCAGATTACCAGTCATGTGAGAAATCCAATTCCGAGAAAGTCAGAGAACGTTAACCAGATCAGACAGTGCTTTTAGTGAGTAGCTGACCGGCCTACCCAGCCGTGCTCGTCTTAATGTGCCAGAGGCTAGTTGGAGCTGGGCCATGTCTCACATTCAATCTCTCTCTCTCTCTCTCTCTCTCTCTCTCTCTCTCTCTCTCTCACTCATTCACTCACTCACTCACTCACTCACTCACTCTCTCACTCACTCTCACACTCACTCACTCACTCACTCACTCACTCACTCACTCACTCACTCACTCACTCACTCACTCACTCACTCACTCACTCACTCACTCACTCACTCACTCACTCACTCACTCACTCACTCACTCACTCACTCACTCACTCACTCACACTCACTCACTCACTCACTCACTCACTCACTCACTCACTCACTCACTCACTCACTCACTCACTCACTCACTCACTCACTCACTCACTCACTCACTCACTCACTCACTCACTCACTCACTCACTCACTCACTCACTCACTCACTCACTCACTCACTCACTCACTCACTCACTCACTCACTCACTCACTCACTCACTCACTCACTCACTCACTCACTCACTCACTCACTCACTCACTCACTCACTCACTCATTCACTCTCTCACTCTCTCTCTCTCACTCACTCACTCATTCACTCTCTCACTCTCTCTCTCTCACTCACTCACTCACTCACTCACTCACTCACTCACTCACTCACTCACTCACTCACTCACACTCACTCACTCACTCACTCACTCACTCACTCTCTCTCTCTCTCTCTCACTCACTCACTCACTCACTCACTCACTCACTCACTCACTCACTCACTCACTCACTCACTCACTCACTCACTCACTCACTCACTCACTCACTCACTCACTCATTCACTCTCTCGCCCGTGCGCCAATGTTGCCCTCTTTCACATTTTAAACTGGAATATCTATTGTGGAGTTTAAGGCCATATTTATAAATTACATGGAAATATGGATGTCTATAATGCAGTAGTATAGCTTACTCTAAATCTTTAGCGCAATGGAAAGACACTGACTCTGCCAATCCAATTGCAGAGCAGAGTGTCACTTTATGTGGCTTGTCCTACAGGAGGCATAATGAGATCTGTTTATAGCAGGTGTATTCAACATTTTATTTCACAGGGACCCCTCCCAGGCAAACCTGCGACCAGGGACCTCATATGTTAGCAAAACATCTATTTTTCATGCATCTTATCATCAGGTGGATGATAATGCACTGTAAAACTTTTCCTTGTAAATTCACAGCATTTTTCTGGCACCACAGTTGCCAGCTTAATAGCGTCATTTTTCTTCACAGCAGATATGCTTTAATATAGTTTATAGTACTATTTCTTTACTGTAAAATATATTACAGCGTCCCTGCTGTAAATTTACAGCAGGGACAATGTAATATGTTTTACAGTATTAAACTGGCAACTGTGGTGCCAGTATAATGCTGTACATTTACAGGGTAATACCTACAGTAATATACAAATATTTTACAGTACTAAGCAGCATTGCAGGTTGTCTTTAGAAGACAGCTCCCTGAAATGTAATATTGTAAGAAAAACAATATGTGTACTATTATATATATATATATTTCTTCAAATTCATAACATGAATTGCACTTTAACCACAAAGAACAATATTTGAAAATAGCAACATTAGAATTCCAGATAGTACGAAAGAGAGAGAGCGATACAATGATAAGAACATAAAATGCTGGCCAATAATGTACTTCACCATACACAAACCAATTCATCAGAATAGGTCATTCTTCAAAATACTGGCCAATAATGTACTTCACCATACACAAACCAATTCATCAGAATAGGTCATTCTTCAAAATGCTGGCCAATAATGTACTTCACCATACATAAACCAATTCATCAGAATAGGTCATTCTTCAAAATGCTGGCCAATAATGTACTTCACCATACACAAACCAATTCATCAGAATAGGTCATTCTTCAAAATGCTGGCCAATAATGTACTTCACCATACACAAACCAATTCATCAGAATAGGTCATTCTTCAAAATGCTGGCCAATAATGTACTTCACCATACACAAACCAATTCATCAGAATAGGTCATTCTTCAAAATACTGGCCAATAATGTACTTCACCATACACAAACCAATTCATCAGAATAGGTCATTCTTCAAAATGCTGGCCAATAATGTACTTCACCATACATAAACCAATTCATCAGAATAGGTCATTCTTCAAAATGCTGGACAAAACCCCCCCACTCAAAACAGACCAATAAAAAATAGAAAAACAACAGATGGACAGGGAGAAACGTTTACATAAAACTATAACAAGAACTGCTTGCCTGCCTGTCATTTAGAGAGAAACCAGAGAGAGATCAAGAGAGAGAAAAATGCTGGATAGAGAAGAGCAGGCAGGGCTAGACTGGAGCCAGACAGGCACGCTACTGCAAGCCAACACAGGCTCCAGGATGGTGCTAGCCGAGCATCTGCTGACCTGACCCCCATGGCAGTATTTCTGAGAGAATGAGAGATGCAAACAAGTCTCGAATAAGTCTCTGTGGCGTGCAGATTATCACCCCAATCTTTGAAACTCTGGTCCTCCTTAGCTCTGATATGTCAACTAGGACAAACATGGAAATAGAAAGATCGGAAAGAGAGAGATTGCTATTACTATCACCACTACTATCAATACTACTACTATTACTATTACTATAACTATTACTATCACTACTACTATCAATACTACTACTATTACTATTACTATAACTATTACTATCACTACTACTATCAATACTACTACTATTACTATTACTATTACTATCACTAAATACTATCAATACTATTACTATAACTATTACTATAATTATTACTATCACTACTACTATCAATACTACTACTATTACTATAACTATTACTATCACTACTACTATCAATACTACTACTATTACTATTACTATTACTATAATTATTACTATCAATACTACTACTATTACTATTACTATAACTATTACTATCACTACTACTATCAATACTAATACTATTACTATTACTATTACTATAATTATTACTATCAATACTACTACAATTACTATTATAAAACCAATGCTTCCTTTGGCCGCCTCTCCTTCCAGTTCTCTGCTGCCAATGACTGGAACGAACTACACAAATCTCTGAAACTGGAAACACTTATCTCCCTCACTAGCTTTAAGCACCAGCTGTCAGAGCAGCTCACAGATTACTACATCTGTACATAGCCCATGTATAATTTAGCACAAACAACTACCTCTCCCCCTACTGCATTTATTTATTGATTTTGCTCCTTTGCACCCCATTATTTCTATCTCTATCTTGCACATTCTTCCACTGCAAATCTACCATTCCAGTGTTTTACTTGATATATTGTATTTACTTCGCTACCATGGCCTTTTTTGCCTTTACCTCCCTTCTCACCTCATTTGCTCACATCGTATATAGACTTGTTTATACTGTATTATTGACTGTATGTTTGTTTTACTCCATGTGTAACTCTGTGTCGTTGTATCTGTCGAACTGCTTTGCTTTATCTTGGCCAGGTCGCAATTGTAAATGAGAACTTGTTCTCAACTTGCCTACATTGTTCAATAAAGGTTAAATAAAAAAATATATATAACTATTACTATCACTACTACTATCAATACTACTACTATTACTATTACTATTGCTATAACTATTACCATTACTATTACTATTACTATAACTATTACTATCACTACTACTATCAATAATACTACTATTACTATTACTATAACTATTACTATAACTATTACTATCACTACTACTATCAATACTACTATTACTATTACTATAACTATTACTATCACTACTACTATCAATACTACTATTACTACAACTATTACTATCACTACTACTATTATTACTATTACTATAACTATTACTATCAATACTACTATTACTATAACTATTACTATCACTACTACTATCAATACTACTACTATTACTATAACTATAAATATTACTATCACTACTAATATCAATACTACTATTACTATAACTATTACTATCACTACTACTATTATTACTATTACTATAACTATTACTATAACTGTTACTTTTACTATCACTACTACTATCAATACTACTAATATTACTCTTACTATCACTACAACTATCAATACTACTACCATTACTATTACTATCACTATTACTATCACTACTACTATCAATACTACTACCATTACTGTTACTATTACTATTGCTGTGACTATTACTATTGCTATTACTATTACTATTACTTGCTGGGTAAAAAGGTAGATGACAACTGACAAATCCAGGTTGTGTGTTCATCAGGTGTGTGTGTTTGTGTACTTACATGTTGGAGTTTTTCCACTCCAACTCCTTCAGGTCTGCGGGGAAGCGTGTGACACGGGTCTTGCAGCTCACTCCTTCTTTTGCTGTGCATTTTGTAACAATGTACGCTGAAAGCCGGGAAGCATATTCAGGGAGTGAATACATTTAATAAATAAAAGAACAAAACAAGAAACACAAACAGCTCACCGACATAGAACAGGAACACTGACGACCGGGGAAGAACCCAAAGGGAGTGACATACTGTACGCACTAGATACCACTAGATACTCTAGGTACCACTTTACTATCTTTCTGTTCCACCTTAAATCAGATAACTGTATTACCAAGCATGATCAGCCTTGGGGTGTCCGGCAAAGGAATTTGCGCCTCGACATCAACCCGCCTTGCAGTGACCTTAAATCACAAAACATTCATAAAAAACGATTCAAATCATGTGTAATAGTACAGTATAAACATAATTCATCATATATACACTTTATAAGTATAAAACAACTATTCCTTATATCTGCCAAGAGGAACAGAGATTCGTCCTTCTCTTTGAAGTGGGTCATCAACAAAAGAATGGTGGCAGTGGCTGTTAGATCGTCATTGCCTCTGATATTACGGGTGATTTCATTCAGCAGGCACTGGATCTGTCTCTACTTGGTCTTTTGGCTTTTAAAAAAAGTTTACAATTCTCGCACACTTGTTCAGGAGAGCTTGAGTCAGGCGACTGTCAATCTCAATGCCAGTATGGAAGTGGTTGCAGAGCCATAACTTGGTGAAAAAGAAGGGGCCTTTGTTCCTGGAGGACACTGACTCTTGGAGGATGACAAGTGTTGATCATGTGCTGTTGATAAGCGTATGTCAGCTTCATCAGGTCTTCCACTTCTCTCTTGTCTGCACCTCTGGGGCCCACACAGCTGAAAATGGTTGCCATCACTTGTCTTTTGTTTTACAGGGAGTCGTGGGGTTTCTTTCTCTGCAAGGTCCTGTGGTTGCCAGTTGATGCAGACATATCTGTCGACATTGGTTCTTGCTGTTTTTGCCTGTCCGCTGATGTCCCTTCCCTCTTCATAGCTCCTCTTTGGTCTACTGATTCTATCTAAAGTGCACTTACAATTTATAGGCTCCACTCTGGTCTTAATCTTAGTGAACAGGAAGTGGTACCCACTGGCAAGTGGTTCTCCTTCCTCAGTCAGGTCTTCAAAACTCTTTGGGTACTGCGTTACAATGGATTTTGCAATTTCACTGTATACAGCCTTGTTGGGATTGGGGCAGTGCTCACGCATGGCGTCGACAGTCTCCCTCACCATCTGCCACCTACCTGCCACTTCTACACTATTTATTTGGGTAATGGCCTGCTTGAGGCTGGGGGGGCATCCTCTGCCACTTCCAGCTACCAGCCAGCCTGCAATAGGAACATTACACTACCCCCAGCCACCAAATTGCATACACACACCTGAAGAGCTATCAAGCTAAACCATGCAACTCATGCCAACCACACAATCTCAATAACAACATGTGTAACATATCAGTTTGTGCTAATTTACTTAATTCATTAATAAGGATAGCAATAGCAGGGGGAGTATTCCACTATACTTCTCCTAAGTCACACACACCCCCAGACTGAATAGAGCTAACCAGAGATATTTAGAGAAAGGTGTCCAATGGAGTTCCTCATCTCAGAGCTAGCTGACGTTAGTAAGCACAATACCCCTTTCATCTGAGATGACTCTCATGCCAACTACAGAATCCCTGAAATATGATAAATCCCAAGGCAAAATGTCAGGCTGTGCCTGCTGACAAACTAAAGGTGCATTCGACCTAGCTAAACGCTCACTACCTCTCTAGACGGACAGTCTTTTTGTCCAGTGTAGCCTACGACCACTTTGCCACTAATACCATAATGTTACCAACATGCCACCCATGTAAAATGCCCACTGGTTGAGTAACCTATCCAAAGAAACCCACATCATATGGATTTATGCATGTTGTTAATGCTAAAATGATGCGATCTATAGCTACAATATCACTGATTATTTTACCAGCAAGGAAGATCAACGCAACAGACCGACATGTTAACTTGGCTAGGTAACACAATACAAACATGCTAGCGAGCTAAAGTAGCTAGCTAATAGTAGCTTAGTTAAGAAAACCTGCAGTAGGTAGTTCTATTAAAATTTGTCTATATAGTATATGGAATTAGTACAAACAGTGCATTCGGAAAGTATTCAGACACCTTGACTTTTTCCAAATGTTGTTACTGTCATGAAGTGGTCCTTTCTGGGTATAGATCATGGCTTCCCCCTCTCCTACACCCAGGTTCTGTTATCTCAGGTCATAAATTCCTGACAGAGACTCTCTCCCCCTTTTCATGCAGAGAGAGACCACAGAGTGAACAAAGGATTTCACATGGCCGAACTCCTAAATCCCCAAAATGGGAAAATTAAACTATATGTCCACTTGTGAGAATGTGAGAAGGGTCCGTGGACACTTAAGGGACAGTAATGTTGAGTGTGTTTCATTTGGTGACCTCACGAAGGACAGGAAACTGTCACGAGAATTTTGCTATCTCAATGGTTGAACTCGACTATCACTCAAGCTTTGTCTATTTCCCAGAGGTCGTACATCTCCGGTTAATAAAGAATTAGACCAAGTCTCAGATTGTGCAATAGATCAATACTTTATTCAGAGAGCACGCTGTCTTCAAAATGAGAACACAATCTTTTTATAGCACACATGAACTCACATCAGTAGAAACTCCACCTCTCTTTAGGTGGGCTGAACTTTTCCAAAGTTCACATACATTGTTTATCAACCTTCTGCAACATGTTTCATCATCTTCTGCAAGCCTAGCCATTTCTAAGAGTTTTTCTCCTCCCTAGGGTGGGGAGGCCTCTTTCCAGTTATTCGTTTCACCGTTATCACAAGTTGACAGTTCAGTTTTCCTTCAATGTCTCAACTATACCCAGCTCATTTTGCGAAATAGTAACACAATGGCCTAGTCACACACATTATTGACTTATGACTCGAACACATTTCATACAATTATATGGTTTCAGGGTGGAATACTTTAGTCTTTACCTTAAACATACAAATTATTCAGAAACACACATTACTATATCTCTGAATGTGTTTTCTCAATTATGGTGTTTGCATCTAATTCTTGTATAAAATGAATGAGTAAAGATGAAACTATTTGAAACTAAATTATGTAATGTGATGTTAAACCTTTCATGTGAGAGAATTGTATTCCCTTTAAAGTTTAACTAAGTCATTGGCCCGCCCCTGTGAGCACAGACATGATCTGGCGTCATGGAACCGCCCTTTCCTATTGTTACGAATAAAACCCCTTCCTAAGGAAATCCTCTTCAGACCACGCATACCTCGGTGTAAGAGGAGATGGCACAGGTTTGAGTACCAAAACTAAAAACTATACCACATGGAGCATTGGCTACATGCCTGGAAATGGTTAAACTCTAAGACTATCGATCCCTACAGAATAAGAGAAAATAAATTATGTAAAGAGCTAGAAATTATGTAAACCTGGGACGAGAATACAGACAACTGCCGAAACATCTATTCTATGAGAACATTTCTGAATGGCACACTGAAGTATCAATTCTAACCACAAAATACTTTGATCTTCAGGGAAGTAGAGAGAGAGAGACTCAGATGAACTCTCCAGCAGACGGACCAGATTCCAAAAGAGAAGACAACAAAGACACATGGGCGTAAATATATATTGATTTCAATTATTCCCGAAGGAGTGAGCGTTCATGTGCAAAGGATTAGCATTTCAATTAATATAATTATCAACTGTGTGTAGAGATCCCATTTGTCTTTCCCGCTTCTTTCTCAGTCCACGCCCCCTTCCCTTTGTCCACACCCCCTTCCCAGTCCACACCCCCTTCCCAGTCCACACCCATTTCCCTTTGTCCACCAAGTCGTCATATCGGCTTAGCCCACTAGGGAATCTTCCCTATCCTTGTTAGTAACCAGTATCTACTGTTTGTTTGTTTATGCATTTCTGTGATTATTTAGTTAGTTAGTAAATAAATGATTAAGCCAATTGGTGTATGGGTGATTCATAGTAAAGGCTGGGTTCGTGCAGATAACCAACAATTTACGAAGTTTGGCATGAGACGACGTGAGGTAAAGAATAATTCATTAATAGATTACAAATTGATCAGATATTAAAATATCTGAAGAGTAATATTCAGAAAATTCTTACTTTGTAATCTGAAGATTTTCCGTGGTGCCCCAACTTCTTAGTTAATTACATATACATGATCAGTTTAATCACGTAATAATAATTACAGATAATTGATTTGATAAAATAACAGTTTTAATGATGCCAAAGACACAACATTACGTTACAGCCTTATTCTAAAATGGATTAAATACTTTTCTCCTCATCAATCTACACACAATACCCCATAATGACAAAGCAAAAACAGTCTTTTAGACATTTTTGCTAATTTATTACAAATAAAAAACTGATATGACATTTACATAAGTATTCAGACCCTTTACTCAGTACTTTGATAAAGCACCTTTGGCAGTGATTACAGCCTCAAGTCTTCTTGGGTATGACGCTACAAACTTGGCACATCTGTATTTGGGTAGTTTCTCCCATTCTTCTCTGCAGATTCTCTCAAGCTCTGTCATGTTGGATGGGGAGCATTGCTGCACAGCCATTTTCAGGTCTCTCTCCAGAGCTGTTAGAGCTCTACGGACAATTAATTTGACCTCATGGCTTGGTTTTTGCTCTGACATGCACTGTAAACTGTGGGACCTTATATAGACAGGTGTGTGCTTTTCCAAATAATTTCCAATCAATTGAACTGACCACAGGTTGTAGAAACATCTCAAGGATGAACAATGTTAACAGGATTCATCTGCGCTCAATTCTGAGTCTCATAGCAAAGGATCTGAATACTTAAGTAAAAAAGTTATTTCTGTATATTATTTTTGATAAATTTGCAAAAATGTTAACAATCTATTTTCACTTTGTCATTATGAGGTATTGTGTTTATATTGATGATGATTTTTATTTATTTAATAAATTTTTTGAATAAGTCTGTAACGTATCAAAATATGGATGAAGTCAAGGGGTTTGAATACTTTCCGAATGCACTGTACGTAGCAGCTGTTCAAAAATATTTTGGCGACTTTTCCCCGAAATAAAATATTAAATAGATTAAGTGGAACAGAACGCTTATTTTATTTTCTCATGCGTCTTCCCTCAGACCGTTTGGCGTGGAGCATCACATTGGTGGGAAGATTGTTCTCAGGGCAGGCCTGGTTGTAAATAGGTTCAAGTCGCGTCGGGGACAATTTTAGCATTTTAGCTTTCCAAACCTTCATCGAATTATCCTAACCTGCCACATTAATTATCCTAACCTGCCCCGTTAATTATCCTAACCTGCCACGTTAATTATCCTAACCTGCCCCGTTAATTATCCTAACCTGCCACCTTAATTATCCTAACCTGCCACGTTAATTATCCTAACCTGCCGCGTTAATTATCCTAACCTGCCACGTTAATTATCCTAACCTGCCACGTTAATTATCCTAACCTGCCACGTTAATTATCCTAACCTGCTAATTCTCCGTTAATTATCCTAACCTGCCGCGTTAATTATCCTAACCTGCCCCGTTAATTATCCTAACCTGCCCGTTAATTATCCTAACCTGCCCCGTTAATTATCCTAACCCCTATCCCCGTTAATTATCCTAACCTGCCCGTTAATTATCCTAACCTCGTTAATTATCCTAACCTGCCACGTTAATTATCCTAACCTGCCGCGTTAATTATCCTAACCTGCCACGTTAATTATCCTATCCTGCCACGTTAATTATCCTAACCTGCCGCGTTAATTATCCTAACCTGCCACGTTAATTATCCTATCCTGCCACGTTAATTATCCTAACCTGCCACGTTAATTATCCTAACCTGCCACGTTAATTATCCTAACATGCTGAGTTTTTTATCCTAACCTGCCATGTTAATTATCCTAACCTGCCACATTAATTATCCTAACCTGCCCCGTTAATTATCCTAACCTGCTGCGTTAATTATCCTAACCTGCCACGTTAATTATCCTAACCTGCCACATTAATTATCCTAACATGCTGAGTTAATTATCCTAATCTGCTACGTTAATTATCCTAACCTGCCCCATTAATTATCCTAACCTGCTGCGTTAATTATCCTAACCTGCCACATTAATTATCCTATCCTTCCATGTTAATTATCCTATCCTGCCATGTTATTTATCCTAACCTGCCACGTTATTTATCCTAACATGCTGAGTTAATTATCCTAATCTGCCACCTTAATTATCCTAACCTGCCACATTAATTATCCTAACCTGCCCCGTTAATTATCCTAACCTGCCCCGTTAATTATCCTAACCTGCCACGTTAATTATCCTAACCTTCCCCGTTAATTATCCTACCCTGCCACGTTAATTATCCTAACCTGCCACATTAATTATCCTAACCTGCCCCGTTAATTATCCTAACCTGCTGCGTTAATTATCCTATCCTGCCCCATTAATTATCCTACCCTGCCACGTTAATTATCCTAACCTGCCACATTAATTATCCTAACATGCTGAGTTAATTATCCTAACCTGCTGCGTTAATTATCCTAACCTTCCCCGTTAATTATCCTAACATGCTGCGTTAATTATCCTAACCTGCTACATTAATTATCCTAACCTGCCCCGTTAATTATCCTAACATGCTGCGTTAATTATCCTAACCTGCACATTAATTATCCTAACCTGCTGAGTTAATTATCCTAACCTGCCGTTAATTATCCTAACCTGCCACATTAATTATCCTAACATGCTGAGTTAATTATCCTAACCTGCTGCGTTAATTATCCTAACCTTCCCCGTTAATTATCCTAACATGCTGCGTTAATTATCCTAACCTGCTACATTAATTATCCTAACCTGCCACATTAATTATCCTAACCTGCTACATTAATTATCCTAACCTGCTGCGTTAATTATCCTAACCTGCTACATTAATTATCCTAACCTGCTACATTAATTATCCTAACCTGCTACATTAATTATCCTAACCTGCTACATTAATTATCCTAACCTGCTACATTAATTATCCTAACCTGCTGCGTTAATTATCCTAACCTGCTGCATTAATTATCCTAACCTGCTACATTAATTATCCTAACCTGCCACGTTAATTATCCTAACCTGCTACATTAATTATCCAAACTGCTACATTAATTATCCTAACCTGCCACATTAATTATCCTAACCTGCTACATTAATTATCCTAACCTGCTACATTAATTATCCTAACCTGCCACATTAATTATCCTAACCTGCTACATTAATTATCCTAACCTGCCACATTAATTATCCCATTAATTATCCTAACCTGCTACATTAATTATCCTAACCTGCTACATTAATTATCCTAACCTGCTACATTAATTATCCTAACCTGCTACATTAATTATCCTATCCTGCTACATTAATTATCCTAACCTGCTACATTAATTATCCTATCCTGCTACATTAATTATCCTAACCTGCTACATTAATTATCCTACCTGCTACATTAATTATCCTAACCTGCTACATTAATTATCCTAACCTGCTACATTAATTATCCTAACCTGCTACATTAATTATCCTATCCTGCTACATTAATTATCCTAACCTGCTACATTAATTATCCTATCCTGCTACATTAATTATCCTAACCTGCTACATTAATTATCCTAACCTGCTACATTAATTATCCTAACCTGCTACATTAATTATCCTAACCTGCTACATTAATTATCCTAACCTGCTACATTAATTATCCTATCCTGCTACATTAATTATCCTAACCTGCTACATTAATTATCCTAACCTGCTACATTAATTATCCTAACCTGCTACATTAATTATCCTAACCTGCTACATTAATTATCCTAACCTGCTACATTAATTATCCTAACCTGCTACATTAATTATCCTAACCTGCTACATTAATTATCCTAACCTGCTACATTAATTATCCTAACCTGCTACATTAATTATCCTAACCTGCTACATTAATTATCCTATCCTGCTACATTAATTATCCTAACCTGCTACATTAATTATCCTAACCTGCTACATTAATTATCCTAACCTGCTACATTAATTATCCTAACCTGCTACTGTCGTGGAAATATTCAGTCAATAATACCTCTGAAATACCGGAGCCTGTGAGTTCAAATAGACTTTCTTACAATAGTAATATCAGCCGAGCTGGTTCATGAAAACAACTAACTTTCCAGCCTTGGCACACACTCTTAATCCAGGTTTCATCTTTACGTCACACACATAGTAACTCCTCCTAATGACTTATCCCCTCTGGCATTTAGCCACCGTTATCTTTTTGCCTTGCACTAATTTTAGTGTGGTTTCACATTAGGGCATGGGAACGTTAGAGCCATAGCAATGGTTTAGAAATAAACAGTCATGTCCAGTCCCCAGACAGGTGCATGTGGAATGGTGTCTCATGACCCAGACACACACACATAGAGTGCACTATTCTTGCTGACTCCGCTGAAATGAACACACATGTTCTGGAAAATGTCTAATAGTATGCAAAAAGTCACTTCTGCTAGTCAAAACCAGCAGACCAGCCCTGAGAACAGTCTTGGTTTCAACTATGCAATAAAGCTCTCTTTCTCTCTCACATACCACAGACTGTTTGGTGCCTCCAACTACAGCTAATACAATATGTTATTGTAATTTTTACACAAGGCTTACAATTAAAGGTAATATCAGTATTTTTATCATTTTACCCAGAATACAGTGCAATCTACAGCATTAAGGCTGTAAAACGCATGTAAGGTGTTGTTACTGTACATTCTAAAGTGTTTTACTGTTGAAATTACAGAAAAGTGTAGCAAGGAGAAGAAATCAACATTTTAAAATGAATAGATTTGGTAAATAGTTTTTCATGATTGTAAACTCTAACATAGCCTATTAGCAAGAAAGGTAACTCCAAACCCATATTGGCTAAGAGTATCTGTTCAGCTGATTAAACAAAGGTTAGCAATGTGTTTGAGATCAGTTAGGAATGTCCTTGTTTTTGAAAGAAAAGCACATTTTTTGTCTATTAAAATAACATCAAATTGATCAGAAATACAGTGTAGACATTGTTAATGTTGTAAATGACTATTGTAGCTGGAAACAGCAGATTTTTTATGGAATATCTACATTGTCATACAGAGGCCCATTATCAGCAACCATCACTCCTGTGTTCTAATGGCATGTTGTGTTAGCTAATCCAAGTTTATAATTTGAAAAGGCTAATTGATCATTAGAAAACCCTTTTGCAATTATGTTAGCACAGCGGAAAACTGTTGTTCTGATTAAAGAAGCAATAAAACTGGCCTTCTTTAGACTAGTTGAGTATCTGGAGCATCATCATTTGTGGGTTTGATTGCAGGCTCAAAATTGCCAGAAACAAATAACTTTCTTCTGAAAATTGTCAGTCTATTCTTGTTCTGAGAAATTAAGGCTATTCCATGCGAGAAATTGCCAAGAAACTGAAGATCTGGTACAACGCAGTGTATTACTTCCTTCACAGAACTGCGCAAACTGGCTCTAACCAGAATAGAAAGAGGAGTGGGAGGCCCCGGTGCACACCTGAGCAAGAGGACAAGTACAATAGAGTGTCTAGTTTGAGAAACAGACGCCTCACAAGTCCTCAACTGGCAGCTTCATTAAATAGTACCCCGCAAAACACCAGTCTCAACGTCAATAGTGAAGAGATGACTCCGGGATGCTGGCCATCTAGGCAGAGTTCCTCTGTCCTGCGTCTATGTTCTTTTGCGCATCTTAATCTATTATTTTTATTGGCCAGTATGAGATATGGCTTTTTCTTTGCAAGTCTGCCTAGAAGGCCAACATCCCGGAGTCACCTCTTCACTATTGACGTTGAGACTGGTGTTTTGATGTTATTTTAATGGACAAAAAATGTGCTTTTCTTTCAAAAACAAGGACATTTCTAAGTGACCCCAAACTTTTGAACGGTAGTGTATGTCCAAGTGACGAAAGATCAACAGCTTGTCTCTCTCTGGTAGCCTATTCACGGCTGTTTTTCAAAGCCGATGTCAGATACTCCATTATGTGTAATTTGCTCAAAACTAGGAGTTGAGAAATAATGTGGACATCATTAGAAAGAAGGTATTTTCCTTTTTTTGTACTGTCTGTATGTGATTCAAAATGGGTTTATTCTGTTGTTGCTAGCGATGTTCAAAATAATATTTTTGGGGGGAAAACATATTTTTTTGCTGACCCACTACAGTACCTCTGCGGACCACTAGGGGATCGCGGACCCCCAGTTGAATCACCTTGGTATAACCTTTATGGAGTTTTTCAAAGTAAATATTTGCAAACTTGGACTATATTCATTATTATTGAACTAATTTAAGAATCCATTCAAGGCCGAAGTTACAGGTTAGGTTATTCGATACATAAGCTTCTTCTAGCGACAACCGTATCCTGTAGCCCCTACGTCAGTCAATGCACATTTCCTCTAGCCTTCTTCTCCACCTCCGGGTGTCATAAGGCGCTCTCTCCCACGGGGCCATGTACGGCACTCCCCGTGGCTTCCCTGTTCATTCATTTTCCAACATCCCCTTCCCAGCATGAGCATTTAATTGTTTTATATGGCTTCATCTCTGTGTCTACTGGAGGCTGTTAAAAAGCCATTAGGCAGTCGTCATGAAGTGGTCCTGTAGCATTGAAACACCCAGGTATTGGATTACAGCGAGGGCTAGCAGACCTCTCTATATGGAAAGAGAGTAGATATGGAATGGGAATGCTAAGTGCCTCAGTGGAGAGGAGAGTAGGTTAGTACTGCACGTCTCTGACATTTTGTCAACAGCTCCATTATTCTGTTACTCGCATCGTCAGTATGTGTGTGTGTGTGTTTGTGCCAGTGTGTGTGTGAGTAAGTGTATGTGTTGATTCAGGTCAGCGCAAAGGGGGTCACACGCGGAGTCTCAGAAATGTTTTGTGAGTGTGCTCCTGTTGAGAAATTTTCCCGCCTTTACCTGGCGGCTTGACTTTCCCTCTGAGAAAACACGGTTTGGTTTCTAAACATTACATCATGATTGTGTTACCGTAGCAGCCCTGGGATAAAACTATCCACAGAGAACTAAGCCAAGAACAGTATGTCAACACCAGGGTTTCCGTTAGGAAAATGTGGCGCCGGACATTTGACCGGCAACATTTTAATTTACTGGACATTTGAGAAATGTACCGGACCCATATGCATTAGGTGCATAACCTGATTTGGGCGTCCACCCAAAGTGCTCAGAATGGCAGCACATTTACAATATGGTCATTCATATTAACAGAACATGCCAGTCCAGGATGCAACGATGTGTGGTTTTCTTACCGAATTCTGATGTGTACTTTGAACATGTTAGAATAACTTTCCACGTTTACATTTCCTCAGCCAACAAGACCAGTAACTAACCTCAAAATCACTAGCCTATGTCAATCCTCTGTATTATAAACGTTTAGGCTACCTATTCTATTGGTCAGCTTGTCAATAAATAAATTGCCTATTCCAAACAGACTCTGGGACCCTTGTGGGAAGTTAGATCCCAAATTCATACAACCGGCTGTGATTGGGAGTCAGTCTCAAGTTTAAATGTTGATAAACTATTATTTCTTCACATTATAAGGGCAGCAATGTGCCCAGACAGCAGGCTATGCTCTAATGTTTGTTCGTTCCATAATGCAATTAGCAGTAAAACAACCTTGTCGAAAGGGCACTGCACATGTGAGCAGTTTCATGTTACAGAGATGAAAATATCCATTAGAAATGTAGACTTTTTTATTTAACCAGGCAAGCCACTTAAGAACAAAATTCTTATTTACAATGACAGCCTACCCCAGCCAAACCCGAACGACACTGGGCCAATTGTGGGCCACCCTATGGGACTCCCAATCACAGCCGGTTGTGAAACAGCCTGGAATCAAACCAGGGTCTGTAGTGACACCTCTAGCACTGAGATGCAGGGCCTTGGATCGCTGCGCCACTCAGGAGCCCAAGAGGAGATCTAATAGGCTACTTTGAAGCAAGGTAAGACATGCTTCATAATATGTATTAAAACCTTCAAGTTTCAAACAATTAAGTAGCCTATATGTTTTCAAAGGGAACACTGCCTCCAGCTCATAGCAAAGTGGTGTGTGACGCGTTGATGAAGCCGGCCTTCTCTTGCCATTGATGCTTTCAAAACAACTGAAAACAACTGGGAACTCGCAAATCTCAGCCTTATCGACTTCAGTGCATTCAAGACAACTGGGAAGTGGGAAAAAAACAAGCTCAGACTGGGTAAATATTTTTGAACGGTTATCCAACTCGGATTCCAACAGAGATTCCAACTCATCCAACTCAGACCTGTTTCTAGAGCTCAGATTTTCCGACCTGAAGATCCCTGACGTCATGAATTGACCTCGTATTTTCTGGAGATCCCAGTTGTCTTGAAAGCACCACAAGATGCTGCAGCAGCTCTTGCTCTGTCTGACAGATTTTCCAGTCACAGGCTGTATATCTGTATGCTGTAGGCATGTGATAAATAAGATACATAACGAATATACTGTACACGCACCAATTTAATTCCACAAAATTATGCAAATGAACCTATAGATGGATAAGCATGACCAGTCAAATGTATTTACATCGACTGGTATTTAGTTAAACATTGTCTAAAAACCATTATTTCACAATGGTATTTTTTCTTGTTCACCCAGACATTTGGTCTGCGCAATTTAATTGATCTGCTTGTTAATTAAAATAAAATAATCAAAACAAAGTGTATTTGTCAAGTGCGCCGATACAACCTCACAGTGAAATGCTGAATACAACAGGTGTAGACCTTACAGTGAAATGCTTACTTACAAGCCCTAACCAACAGTGCATTTTTAAAGTAAAATATAGGTATTAGGTAAACAATAGATAACTAAAGAAAAAAAACAGTAAATGAGAGTGAACAGTAGCGAGGCTATATGCAGTAGTAGCGAGGCTATATGCAGGTGGTACCTGTACAGAGTCAATGTACGAGGGCACCGGTTAGTCGGGCTAATTAAGGTAACATGTACATGTAGGTAGAGTTAAAGTGACTATGCATAGATGATGAACAGAGAGTAGCAGCAGGCTAACGGAAACCCTGGTCTACACGCAGGCCTTGAATTAAATGAGGCCTTGAATTGAATGAGTGATCTGTGTGTTTTTCCCAATGTCGATTGAATCAGGCCTCCCCGCCAGCTGGTTGCCTTGCAGGGGACCAATTTGAGGTGATCCCGTGGCGAAATGTATCAATAACTCAATGTTTCTGGAAAAGCTGGGCCGCAGGGGGAGAACGGGAAGGAGCAGGGCTTGGTAACGAGGGGAATACGCTCAGGGAGAGGCCTGATTACAGAGCAGATTGGTGCCTTTGGTGTTAATGTCTGTCTGTTCACTGTTTCCTGCCCTTAGGCCACACCACGCGTGCTAGAGCCACAAGGCCAGCGTTCACACAGGCAGCACAATTCTGATATTTCTTTTCCACTAATTGGTATATTGACCAATCACATAAGATCTTCTCCCATTAGATCTTTTTTCAGATCTGATCTGATTGGTCAAAAGACCAATTAGTGAACAAAAATATCAGAATTGGGCTGCTTGTCTAAACGCAGCAACAGAAGGTCAAAATGTTCCAAGGCATTGTTTAGACTTGTAGCTAGCTACTTAACAGTTAAAAGCATCATCCAGTTTTACCTCAGCAGTTGACGCTCGAAGAAAAGGGAAGCCTCTCGGGAGCCTCACTGTCCTTTCACAGGAACTCGCACCAGGAGCAGGCTTTGATGACAAGGGTGGTTTAATCTTTTGATGTTGCTGTTTACGGTTTTGATGTGAGTGTTCCGTTTGACGTGGTTTGATTATGCTGTGTTTGATGGGTGGGTGGCGAGAGGAGCGGAACGTTTTGATGGGGAGCATTTTGATCGGGGACCCCTGTGAGGAGCTTGCCAGCTCTGCTCCTGCTGTGGCAGATTGATATTTGTAATTTAGAAGAAGCTGTCACGCAGCAACCACCAGACGGAAACTGCCAAGGAGGCGCTCAGTCGACTAAATACGGTTTGTTTAGAAATTATTATTCTGATGTGAAGAATCTGCTTAGTGTTCATCGGGGGAGCATGACTGCTGAGAGGACCAGCACGCACACACACGCACACACACGCACGCACACACAGAGGTGATTGTAAAGGGCGTGTTAAGGGTGAGAGTACTGTATGTCATCTGTCTTGGCTCTATAATCAATGATAAACCTTCAGATCACAATGGGGTTTTCACCACAGAGAGATGGATGAAAGGTCAAAGCTGTGTGTGTGTATATGTTTGTGTGTGAGAGAGAGAGAGAGAGATAGAGAGAATGTGTGTTGTGTGCGCATGCGTTTGTTAGAGTGTGTGTGTGCCTTCTAAGAGCTAGCTCAGCCCACCCCATATGGTGTTGGTATTTACTTCCTCTAGAGGGCAGTACTTCAAATGACCATCTCCCCCTCATCATATTTTTATTGTATTTAATTGTATTGAACCTTTATTTAACTAGGCAAGTCAGTTAAGAACAAATGATTATTTACAATGACGGCCTACCAAAAGGCAAAAGTCCTCATGGGATAAAAAAAATAAAAAAACTCACATCACGACAAGAGAGACAACACAACATAAAGTGAGACCTACTAAGACAACAACATAGTATGGCAGCACCACATGACAACACAGCATGGTAGCAACACAACATGACAACATCATGATAGCAACACAACATGGCAGCAGCACAACATGGTAGCAACACAAACATGGTACAAACATTATTGGGCACAGACAACAGCACAAAGTACCAGAAGGTAGAGACAACAATTCATCACGCAAAGCAGCCACAACTGTCAGTAAGAGTGTCCATGATTGAGTCTTTGAGTCTATATATATTTGTAAACAACAGCTGGTGCATGATATCTGAGGAAGTCTCAAGGTTTTGCTCGCCTGAGGTAGAGTATCTCATGATAAACTGTAGACCACACTATTTACCAAGATAGTTTTCATCTATATTCTTTGTAGCTGTATATTTACAATCACAAACCGATGCTGGCACTAAGAGCGCACTCAATGAGCTGTATACGGCCATAAGCAAACAGGAAACTCTCATCCAGAGGCGGCGCTCCTAGTGGCTGGGGACATTAATGTAGGGAAACTTCAATCAGTTTTACCAAATTTCTACCAGCATGTTAAATGTGCAACCAGAGTGAAAAAATCTCTATACCACCTTTACTCCACACACAGAGATGCAAAGCTCTCCCTCGCCCTCTATTTGGCAAATCTGACCATAACCCTATTCTCCTGATTCCTGCTTACAAGCAAAAACTAAAGCAGGAAGCACCAGTGACCGGGTCAATAAAAAAGTGGTCAGATGAAGCAGATACTAAGCTACAGGACTGTTTTGCTAGCACAGACAGGAATATGTTCTGAGATTCTTCCAATGGCATGAGGAGTACACCACATCAGTCACTGGCTTCATTAATAAGTGCATCAATGACATCTTCCCAACAGTTACTGTACGTACTTATCTTATCTTATCTTATCGTACGTACTCTCTACCGTCTCTCCCTGGCTCCTCCCCAACTCTCTCATCTCTCGCTCTCTTCTGTCTCTCCCTGGCTCCTCCCCAACTCTCTCATCTCTCGCTCTCTACTCTCTCTCCCTGGCTCCTCCCCAACTCTCTCATCTCTCGCTCTCTACTCTCTCTCTCCCTGGCTCCTCACCAACTCTCTCATCTCTCGCTCTCTACTGTCTCTCTGGCTCCTCCCCAACTCTCTCATCTCTCGCTCTCTACTCTCTCTCCCTGGCTCCTCACCAACTCTCATCATCTCTCGCTCTCTACTGTCTCCCCCTGGCTCCTCCCCAACTCTCTCATCTCTCGCTCTCTACTGTCTCCTCCCCAACTCTCTCATCTCTCGCTCTCTAATCGCTCTCCCTGGCTCCTCACCAACTCTCTCATCTCTCGCTCTCTACTGTCTCTCCCTGGCTCCTCCCCAACTCTCTCATCTCTCGCTCTCTACTGTCTCTCCCTGGCTCCTCCCCAACTCTCTCATCTCTCTCTCTCTACTCTCTCTCCCTGGCTCCTCACCAACTCTCTCATCTCTCGCTCTCTACTGTCTCCCCCTGGCTCCTCCCCAACTCTCTCATCTCTCGCTCTCTACTGTCTCCTCCCCAACTCTCTCATCTCTCGCTCTCTACTCTCTCTCCCTGGCTCCTCCCCAACTCTCTCATCTCTCGCTCTCTACCGTCTCTCCCTGGCTCCTCCCCAACTCTCTCATCTCTCGCTCTCTACTCTCTCTCCCTGGCTCCTCACCAACTCTCTCATCTCTCGCTCTCTACTCTCTCTCCCTGGCTCCTCACCAACTCTCTCATCTCTCGCTCTCTACTGTCTCTCCCTGGCTCCTCCCCAACTCTCTCATCTCTCGCTCTCTACTGTCTCTCCCTGGCTCCTCCCCAACTCTCTCATCTCTCGCTCTCTACTGTCTCTCCCTGGCTCCTACCCAACTCTCTCATCTCTCGCTCTCTACTGTCTCTCCCTGGCTCCTCACCAACTCTCTCATCTCTCAAACTCTCTACTCTCTAGACTCTCATCTCTCAACCTCTCTACTCTCTCATCTCTCTACTCTCTCTCCCTGGCTCCTCCTCATCTCTCTCCCTCTCTACTCTCTACTCTCTCATCTCTCTCCACAACTCTTCCTCATCTCTCTCCAGTACTCCTCTCCTTCTCACTCCCTGGCTCCTCTCTCATCTCTCTCCCCCACTCCTCCCCATCTCTCTCCCTAGCTCCTCTCTCATCTCAAATCAAATCAAATGTATTTATGAAGCCCTTCTTACGTCAGCTGATATCTCAAAGTGCTGTACAGAAACCCAGCCTAAAACCCCAAACAGCAAACAATGCAGGTGTGGAAGTATCGTGGCAAGGACAAACTCCCTAGAAAGGCCAAAACCTAGGAAGAAAGGTTTCAGGCTGTCAGGGGTGGCAAGTCCTCTTCTGGCTGTGCCGGGTGGAGATTATAACAGAACATGGCCAAGATGTTCAAATGTTCTTAAATGACCAGCATGGTCAACTAATAACAATCACAGTAGATGTCGAGGGTACAGCAAGTCAGCACCCCAGGAGTAAATGTCAGTTGGCTTTTCATAGCCGATCATTAAGAGTATCTCTACCGCTCCTGCTGTCTCTAGAGAGTTGAAAACAGCAGGTCTGGGACAGGTAGGTGAACGTCCGGTGAACAGGTCAGGGTTCCATAGCCGCAGGCAGAACAGTTGAAACTGGAGCAGCAGCACGGCCAGGTGGACTGGGGACAGCAAGGAGTCATCATGCCAGGTAGTCCTGAGGCATGGTCCTAGGGCTCAGGTCCTCCGAGAGAGAGAAAGAGAGAAAGAGAGAATTAGAAGGAGCATACTTAAATTCACACAGGACACCAGATAAGACAGGAGTAGTACTCCAGATATAACAGACTGACCCTAGCCCACAAATACATAAACTACTGCAGCATAAAAACTGGAGGCTGAGACAGGAGTGGTCAGGAGACACTGTGGCCCCATCCGATGATACCCCCGGACAGGGCCAAACAGGCAGGATATAACCCCACCCACTTTGCCAAAGCATCCCCCCCCCATACCTCTCCCTGGCTCCTCTCTTGTCTCTCCAGCACTCCCCTTCTCTCTCCCTGGCTTCTCACTCATCTCTCTCTCTCTCTCTCTCTCTCTCTCTCTATTTTAATGAAATCACAGTAACTGATATGGACATGAGGTGAGGATATAGGGTGTGAGGAGGAGTCAGTAGGATATGAGGTGAGGATATAGGGGGTGAGAAGAGGGGAAACTGGGTGAGGTAGAAGGTAGATAGAGAGAAGAGGGGATAATATAGGGGATGAAATAAAATTGTTTTAATAGAGCTTGTTTTAATTTGCCTGTTTCATAGCTGTTTATTAGCTCTACTGGCTACAGCTCGCTCTTTCACACACACACACACACACACACGCACGCACGCACACACACGCATGCACGCACGCATGCACGCACGCACGCATGCACACACACACACACACACACACACACACACACGCACACGCACACACGCACACACACACACACACGACTGATGCTAACGCTAACAGAATGTCAAGTGCTTATCTGGCAGAAGGAGCTGTAGTTTCGCCCCTCTCAGGCAGCTCATTTAAGTGAGGGTGACTGCTGCTCCCATCAGGGGAGAGAATGTGTCGACTTTATGTCTGTTATTTGTCCCATGATCACGTCTCTGCTCTGAAACAACCCGTTCCCTATCACATATCCACTGTTATCCTTAATAGATTTCTCTCTGCTGGGCCTGCCTGCTGCTGCGAGCCTTGTCATAACAGACAGACATAGCACCATACCAGTTGTAATGGAATCATTTCCACAACTGTCACTGCGGGTTGTTGCCGGAAGAATCTCAGGCGGAATGAGGAAGAGATAAGATGGTAGTCAGTTGTTTAATACACACACCTACACACACCGGCATGCATACACACACACCTACACACACTGGCATGTATACACACACACCTACACACACTGGCATGTATACACACACACCTACACACACCGGCATGCATACACACACACCTACACACACTGGCATGTATACACACACACCGCCATGCATACACACACACACACACACCTACATGCATACACACACTGGCATGTATACACACACACCTACACACACACACCTACACACACACTGGCATGTATACACACACACCTACACACACCGCCATGCATACACACACACCTACATGCATACACACACACCTACACACACACCTACATGCATACACACACACCTACATGCATACACACACACCTACACACACACCTACACACACTGGCATGTATACACACACACCACACACCACACACCGGCATGCATGCATACACACACACCTACATGCATACACACACACCTACACACACACCTACACACACATGCATACACACACACACCTGCCATGCATACACACACACCTACACACACCGGCATGCATACACACACACACCGGCATGCATGCACACACACACACCTACACACACCGCCATGCATACACACACACACTTACACACCGCCATGCATACACACACACACCTACACACACCGCCATGCATACACACACACACACACACCGCCATGCATACACACACACACTTACACACCGGCATGCATACACACACACACTGGCATGTATACACACACAACGACACACACTGGCATGCACACACACACCTACACACACCACCATGCATACACACATACACACACACACACACACCTACACACAACGCCATGCATACACACACACACCTACACACACTTCCATGCATACACACACCTACATTGAGGTGGTTAAATGATTGCCTCACTGGATGAAATTGCTTTCATCATTGTAATCGAAACGTTCTCTTTTAGTTTTTTTTGTAGAGATATTGTTCTTGTTTGGAACGTTGTCAGAACATTTCAGCTCTCAGAACATTGAGAGAGAGAGAGCTCTCAGCCCTCTGTGGTCAAGTTAGAATAGATAGAAGAAGTGAAAATGAAGACAAAAGAGAGAGAGTTGGAGTTTCATCTTACTCAATTTTCCTTGCCCTGACCATCATCTTGTCAATGAAAACTCCACTCAACTGTAGAACACCACTGCAGAAAAGAGCAGGGGAGAGGGAAAGAGAGAGAGTAGAGAGACAGAGCTGTCAGACTCTCCTCTCGATCCGTTGTTCCCTAAAGCGAAACCCTGTGCTCTGTTGTTTTGCCAGCTGCAGTGGTCCGTGTCACGGTGAAATGAGTCCCCCGGGAGAGGGGGACCGCCATAAACGAGGTGCCTGTGTGTAACATGGACTTCTGTGATGTGGGTTGGCAGAGAGTCTTCCTGGATTCTGGCCTGTCTCAGTGCAGTAGTAACAGGCTGTTAGGGACAGGGGTTTGTTACCACGAGGACGACTGTGGTTCACCTGTAGAGAAGGCACTTGGCTGTTATTTGATGGCCGCCTCCTCAGAGTGTGTTTTATGGTTGGTGGACAGTACTGTTGTGTACACTACATTAACACACACCTCAGAGACAGGCGTCATGTCGCCTATGCCCTTCTATAATAACTGGAGCTTGTAGAACTGCTGTCAGTACTGCATCTTTATTGAGATGTTAGAAACATACTGTGTCTGTGTGCTGTAACCCCATAACGTATCTAAGTGACATTTACCTGTTTCTTTGGCCCTACGATATGTATTAAAGCTGGGCAATATGGACCAAAATCCATATCAGGATAAACTGACAGAATTGATGCAATAATGATGAATAGAACAAATTGTTTAATTAAAACATTAATTTTATAATTGTATTCTTTAAACTACTACTAGTAGTTTGATGGTTGTAGCCATCAGTTGTCCCATTAACGATCACCCATATTAGCAAACTGATTTTGTTTCAAACTTGACATTTCTCTAGCAAAGGCTGCTTATCGTAATGAATAATATCAGCAAAATACTTGCGATAAGTGATCGGTGTGGTCGGTGGTGATCATTTGTTATTTATCATCCCGGCTCTAATCTGTATTATAAATGTGTGTGTGTAGGTGTGATATTTGTGAATGGAACCGTCAGTGATTGTGTCTGTAGCGGTTTTCTTCCGTTGAAGGAGAGGAGGACCAAAATGCAGCGTGGTTAGTGTTCAACATGTTTAATAAGGACAATAAACGTGAACACTACAAAATACAAAACAACAAATGTGAAAAAAACTAAATCAAATCAAATCAAATTTATTTATATAGCCCTTCGTACATCAGCTGATATCTCAAAGTGCTGTACAGAAACCCAGCCTAAAACCCCAAACAGCAAGCAATGCAGGTGTAGAAGCACGGTGGCTAGGAAAAACTCCCTAGAAAGGCCAAAACCTAGGAAGAAACCTAGAGAGGAACCAGGCTATGTGGGGTGGCCAGTCCTCTTCTGGCTGTGCCGGGTGGAGATTATAACAGAACATGGCCAAGATGTTCAAATGTTCATAAATGACCAGCATGGTCGTATAATAATAAGGCAGAACAGTTGAAACTGGAGCAGCAGCACGGTCAGATGGACTGGGGACAGCAAGGAGTCATCATGTCAGGTAGTCCTGGGGCTCCTTGCAGACTAGCGGCTCTGGCGGCTCCTTGCAGACTGGCGGCTCTGGCGGCGCCTTGCAGACTGGCGGCTCTGGCGGCTCCTTGCAGACTGGCGTCTCTGGTGGCTCCTTGCAGACTTGCGGCTTTGGCGGCTCCTTGCAGACTGGCGGCTCTGGCGGCTCCTTGCAGACTGGCAGCTCTGGCAGCTCTGGACAGGCGGGAGACTCTGGCAGCTCTGGACAGGCGGGAGACTCTAGCAGCTCTAGACAGGCGGAGACTAGCTGCTCTGGACAGGCGGGAGACTCTAGCAGCTCTGGACAGGCGGGAGACTCTAGCAGCTCTGGACAGGCGGGAGACTCTAGCAGCTCTGGACAGGCGGGAGACTCTAGCAGCTCTGGACAGGCAGAAGGCTCTGGCAGCGCTGGAAAGACGGGAGCACCCGTAGGGATGAGACGGAGAGACAGCCTGGTGCGGGGGGCTGCCACCGGAGGGCTGGTGCGTGGAGGTGGTACTGGATAGACCGGACCGTGCAGGTGCACTGGAGCTCTTGAGCACCGAGCCTGCCCAACCTTACCTGGTTGAATGCTCCCGGTCGTCCTGCCAGTGCGGCGAGGTGGAATAGCCCGCACTGGGCTGTGCTGGCGAACCGGGGACACCATGCGTAAGGCTGGTGCCATGTATGCCGGCCCAAGGAGACGCACTGGAGACCAGATGCGTAGAGCCGGCTTCATGGCACTTGGCTCGATGCCCACTCTAGCCTGGCCGATACGAGGAGCTGGTATGTACCGCACTGGGCTATGCACCCGCACTGGGGACACCGTGGGCTCCACAGCATAACACGGTGCCTGCCCGGTCTCTCTCGCTCTCCGGTAAGCACAGGAAGTTGGCACAGGTCTCCTTCCTGGCTTCGCCACACTCCGTGTGTCCCCCCCAATACATTTTTTGGGCTGCCTCTCGTGCTTCCTTGCCAGCCGTGTTCCCTCATATCACTGGCTCCTCTCTCCGGCTGCCTCCGCTCTCCTAGCTGCCTCCACCTGTTCCCATGGGAGGCGATCCCTTCCAGCCAGGATCTCCTCCCATGTGTAGCAACCCTTGCCATTCAAAACGTCCTCCCATTTCCAGGAGTCCTGACATCGCTGCCTCTCCTGCTGCTGCTGCCTGTTACCATGCCGCTTGATCCTTGGTTGGTGGGTGGTTCTGTAACGGTTTTCTTCCGTTGAAGGAGAGGAGGACCAAAATGCAGCGTGGTTATTGTTCAACATGTTTAATAAGGACAATAAACATGAACACTACAAAATACAAAACAACAAATGTGAAAAAACCCGAAACAGTCCTATCTGGTGTATAGACACAAAGACAGAAGACAACCACCCACAAAATCCAACACAAAACAGGCTACCTAAATATGGTTCCCAATCAGAGACAATGACTAACATCTGCCTTTGATTGAGAACCATATCAGGCAAAACATAGAAATAGACAAACTAGACATACAACATAGAATGCCCACTCAGCTCACGTCCTGACCAACACTAAAACAAATAAAACACAAAAGAACTATGGTCAGAACGTGACAGTGTCTCTCTAGTGTCTCTCATGCCTGCATCATGTGGTGTGTGTCTGTGTGTGTTTGTGTGTGTCTGTGTGTGTTTGTGTGTGTCTGTGTGTGTTTGTGTGCCCTCCTCAAATACAGGTCATGTTCATGGCTCTGGCAATGTTCTGACTCTCTTCCTAGCCCTGCAGCTCCCTCCCTCCCTCCCTCCCTCCCTCCCTCCCTCCCTCCCTCCCTCCCTCCCTCCCTCCCTCCCTCCCTCCCTCCCTCCCTCCCTCCCTCCCTCCCCTCCCTCCCTCCCTCCCTCCCTCCCTCCCTCCTCCTAGCCCTGCAGCTCCCCCTTTACCCCCCCTCTCTTTTTCATCCCCCTCCTATTCACCTCCCTCCCTCCCTCCTCCTCCTGCTCTCTTCCCAGCCTTACCTCTCCTACCATCCCCTGACAGAGAGTAGTGTGGGGGGGCTGTTTGTGTTGTTGTTTTGTATGACAGTGAGAGGTTAGGCCTGAATGTAATGTAAAGATAACCATCTTGTATCCCTTCCCATCTCCAGCAGGATAACCTTACAGCCAGCTACACAGAGAACTTCCCATCTTTAATACTGTTTCTGTTCACCTAAAGCCTGTAATACGATCTGATCTGAGATAGCCAGCTCCCCACCAGCGGCTATTCTTCTCTATGAGACCCAGGGAAACTCTTCTCTGAGACCCAGGGAAACTATTCTCTCTGAGACCCAGGGAAACTATTCTCTCTGAGACCCAGGGAAACTATTCTCTCTGAGACCCAAGGAAACTATTCTCTGAGACCCAGGGAAACTATTCTCTGAGACCCAGGGAAACTATTCTCTCTGAGACCCAGGGAAACTATTCTCTGAGACCCAGGGAAACTATTCTCTCTGAGACCCAGGGAAACTATTCTCTCTGAGACCCAGGGAAACTCTTCTCTGAGACCCAGGGAAACTATTCTCTCTGAGACCCAGGGAAGACTCAGGGAAACTTCTCTGACCCAGGGACTGAGACCCAGGGAAACTCTTCTCTGAGACCCAGGGAAACTATTCTCTCTGAGACCCAGGGAAACTCTTCTCTGAGACCCAGGGAAACTATTCTCTCTGAGACCCAGGGAAACTATTCTCTCTGAGACCCAGGGAAACTATTCTCTGAGACCCAGGGAAACTATTCTCTCTGAGACCCAGGGAAACTGTAATATAGACAAGAGAAAACACCCTACAATACAATCAAATATTTCCAGGATTGTATGTGTGTGTTTGTGTGTGTGGTTATGTGTGGTTATATGTGTGTGTATTAGGAGAGAGACTTTGGGGACGGTATGCTACACTATATAGCTGTGGAGGGCTGCAGTAAGGTGTTGTAAAGAGGGAGGTACTGTATAAAGGTGGGGAATGGAGAAATGGACAGATGGAGCTTAGTTGGTCTGGGGATTGGTTTCAGACTAACAAGAGGGGTTGGGTTGGAGGAGAGGAGAGCAGTAAGAGTCTTAGGAGCACAGACAGATGGATGGAGGGTTACTGGGATTAGGGGATACTGGGGGAAGGATGGCGGGATGAAGGGATGGAGGTATGGGGAGATATGTGGTGTGACGTTGGGGAGAGAAGAGCTATGGAGAGAGAAAGAGAGAGGGAGGTAAGGAGGTAAATTGGTAGATTAAACAACCAGGGCCTCTCCTACCTCTCTCCCTCCCTCCCTAGTGACTACTATATGTTCAATATTATGAACCTCCTGTTCAATAAGGCGTTAATACAGGTTGTGCTCTTTATGTGTGTGTGTGCCTGTGTGTGTGTGTGTGTGTGTCTGCTCATATCTTAAAATATGTTGACTGATATGCATAACGATGGTACCTTTTGAAATAGAAGATGGGGAAAATGCTCAAGAAGATGGTGTAAAAACATTCTACAACTGAGCCTTCGAGAGCATTTTGACTGTCTGCATCACCGCTTGGTATGGCAAATGCACCGCCTTCGACCGCAAAGCGCTACTGAGGGTGGTGCGGACAGCCCAGTACATCACTGGGGCTGAACTCCCTGCCATCCACGACCTCTATATCAGGCGGTGTCAGAGGAAGACCCTAAAAATTGCCAAACACTCCAGCCACCCAAGCCATAGATGGTTCATTCTGATACCGCCTGGCAAACGCTACTGGAGAATTGGTTCTCGGATCAACAGGCTCCGGGATAACTTCTACCCCCAAGCCATAAGGCTGCTAAATAGTCAAATAATGCTACCCGAACTATCTGCATTGACCCTACTCTACTGAGTGTACAAAATATTAGTAACACCTTCCTATTATTGAGTTGCATGTCATTTGCCCTCAGAACAGCCTCAGTTCATCGGGGCATGGACTCTACAAGGTGTCGAAAGATTTCCACGGGATGCTGGCCCATGTTGACTCCAATGCTTTCAGTTGTGTGAAGTTAGCTGAATGTCATTTAGGTGGTGGACCATTCTTGATACACACGGAAAAATGTTGAGCGTGAAAAATCCATTAGCTTTGCAGTTCTTGACACACTCAAATCAGTGCACCTGGCACCTACTACCATACCCTGTTCAACGGAACTTACATATGTTGTCTTGCCAATTCACCCTCTGAATGGCACACATATACAATCCAGTCTCAATTATCACACGGCTTAAAAATCCTTCTTTAACTGGTCTCCTCCCCTTCATATACACTGATTGAAGTGGATTTAACAAGTGACATCAATAAGGGACCATAGCTTTCACCTGAATTCACCTGGTCAGTCTGTCATGGAAAGAGCAGGTGTTCTTAATGTTTTGTCCAGTCAATGTATACCCACCATCTACACACTCACTCACAGACACATTGACAGTCCCACACAAATCCCACACTCATTTCACATACACTACACACACACACACACACACACACACACACACACACACACACACACACACACACACACACACACACACACACACACACACACACACACACACACACACACACACACACACACACACAGACACACACACACACACACACACACACACACAGACACACACACACACACACACACACACAGACACACACACACACACACACACACACACACACACACACACACACATGCATACTGACACAACACAACACAAACACACACACATACACCTTTACACTCATCATATGCTGCTGTTACTCTGTTCTTTATTTTACTCATATTATTATCTCTGCTGATGCCTAGTCACTTTACCCTGCCTTCATGTACATATCTACCTCAAATACCTTATTATTATCTATCCTGATGCTTAGTCACTTTACCCTGCCTTCATGTACATATCTACCTCAAATACCTTATTATTATCTATCCTGATGCCTAGTCACTTTACCGTGCCTTCATGTACATATCTACCTCAAATACCTTATTATTATCTATAGTGATGCCTAGTCACTTTACCCTGCCTTCATGTACATATCTACCTCAAATACCTTATTATTATCTATAGTGATGCCTAGTCACTTTACCCTGCCTTCATGTACATATCTACCTCAAATACCTTATTATTATCTATCCTGATGCCTAGTCACCTTACCCTGCCTTCATGTACATATCTACCTCAAATACCTTATTATTATCTATCCTGATGCCTAGTCACTTTACCCTGCCTTCATGTACATATCTACCTCAAAGACCTTATTATTATCTATCCTGATGCCTAGTCACCTTACCCTGCCTTCATGTACATATCTACCTCTGCACATTGATCTGGTACTGGTACTCCCTGTATATAGCTGCACATTGATCTGGTACTGGTACTCCCTGTATATAGCTCCACATTGATTTGGTACTGGTACTCCCTGTATATAGCTGCACATTGATCTGGTACTCCCTGTATATAGCTGCACATTGATCTGGTACTGGTACTCCCTGTATATAGCTGCACATTGATCTGGTACTGCTTAACATTGATCTGGTACTGGTACTCCCTGTATATAGCTGCACATTGATCTGGTACCCCTGTATATAGCTGCACATTGATCTGGTACTCCCTGTATATAGCTCCACATTGATCTGGTACTGGTACTCCCTGTATATAGCTCTACATTGATCTGGTATTGGTACTCCCTGTATATAGCTGCACATTGATCTGGTACTCCCTGTATATAGCTGCACGTTGATCTGGTACTCCCTGTATATAGCTGCACATTGATCTGGTACTGGTACTCCCTGTATATAGCTGCACATTGATCTGGTACTGGTACTCCCTGTATATAGCTGCACATTGATCTGGTACTCCTGTATATAGCTCCACATTGATCTGGTACTGGTACTCCCAGTATATAGCTGCACATTGATCTGGTACTGGTACTCCCTGTATATAGCTGCACATTGATCTGGTACTCCCTGTATATAGCTGCACATTGATCTGGTACTGGTACTCCCTGTACATAGCTTAACATTGATCTGGTACTGGTACTCCCTGTATATAGCTTAACATTGATCTGGTACTGGTACTACCTGTATATAGCTGCACATTGATCTGGTACAGGTACTCCCTGTATATAGCTCCACATTGATCTGGTACTGGTTCTCCCTGTATATATCTGCACATTGATCTGGTACTGGTACTCCCTGTATATAGCTCCACATTGATCTGGTACTGGTACTCCCTGTATATAGCTGCACATCGATCTGGTACTGGTACTCCCTGTATATAGCTGCACATTGATCTGGTACTCCCTGTATATAGCTCCACATTGATCTGGTACTGGTACTCCCTATATATAGCTGCACATTGATCTGGTACTGGTACTCCCTATATATAGCTGCACATTGATCTGGTACTCCCTGTATATAGCTCCACATTGATCTGGTACTGGTACTCCCTGTATATAGCTCCACATTGATCTGGTACTGGTACTCCCTATATATAGCTGCACATTGATCTGGTACTGGTACTCCCTATATATAGCTGCACATTGATCTGGTACTCCCTGTATATAGCTCCACATTGACCTGGTACTGGTACTCCCTGTATATAGCTCCACATTGATCTGGTACTGGTACTCCCTATATATAGCTGCACATTGATCTGGTACTCCCTGTATATAGCTCCACATTGATCTGGTACTCCCTGTATATAGCTCCACATTGATCTGGTACTCCCTGTATATATCTCCACATTGATCTGGTACTGGTACTCCCAGTATATATCTCCACATTGATCTGGTACTGGTACTCCCTGTATATATCTCCACATTGATCTGGTACAGGTACTACCTGTATATATTTCCACATTGATCTGGTACAGGTACTCCCTGTATATATCTCCCCATTGATCTGGTACAGGTACTACCTGTATTTATCTCCACATTGATCTGGTACAGGTACTCCCTGTATATATCTCCCCATTGATCTGGTACAGGTACTACCTGTATTTATCTCCACATTGATCTGGTACAGGTACTACCTGTATATATCTCCACATTGATCTGGTACAGGTACTACCTGTATATATTTCCACATTGATCTGGTACAGGTACTCCCTGTATATATCTCCACATTGATCTGGTACAGGTACTACCTGTATATATCTCCACATTGATCTGGTACAGGTACTACCTGTATCTCCACATTATCTACCTCCACATTGATACAGGTACTACCTGTATATACATTGATCTGGTACAGGTACTACCTGTATATATCTCCACATTGATCTGGTACAGGTACTACCTGTATATATCTCCACATTGATCTGGTACAGGTACTACCTGTATATATCTCCACATTGATCTGGTACAGGTACTACCTGTATATATCTCCACATTGATCTGGTACAGGTACTACCTGTATATATCTCCACATTGATCTGGTACAGGTACTACCTGTATATATCTCCACATTGATCTGGTACAGGTACTCCCTGTATATATCTCCACATTGATCTCTGGTACAGGTACTACCTGTATATATCTCCACATTGATCTGGTACTCCCAGTATATACTCCACCTGTGTATATATCTCCCTTATATAGCTGCACATTGATCTGGTACAGGTACTACCTGTATATAGCTCCACATTGATCTGGTACTGGTACTCCCTGTATATAGCTCCACATTGATCTGGTACTGGTACTACCTGTATATAGCTGCACATTGATCTGGTACTGGTACTCCCTGTATATATCTCCACATTGATCTGGTACTGGTACTACCTGTATATATCTCCACATTGATCTGGTACAGGTACTGCACCTCCCTATATATCTCCACATTGATCTGGTACAGTATATAGCTGCACCTGGTATATATCTCCACATTGATCTGGTACTGGTACTACCTGTATATATCTGCACATTGATCTGGTACAGGTACTACCTGTATATATCTCCACATTGATCTGGTACTGGTACTCCCTGTATATAGCTGCACATTGATCTGGTACTGGTACTCCCTATATATCTCCACATTGATCTGGTACTCCTGGTACTCCCTGTATATATCTCCACATTGATCTGGTACTCCCTATATATACTGCACATTGATCTATATATCTCCCTGTATATAGCTCCACATTGATCTGGTACAGGTACTACCTGTATATATCTCCACATTGATCTGGTACAGGTACTACCTGTATATATCTCCACATTGATCTGGTACAGGTACTACCTGTATATATCTCCACATTGATCTGGTACAGGTACTACCTGTATATATCTCCACATTGATCTGGTACATTGAGGTACTACCTGTATATATCTCCACATTGATCTGGTACAGGTACTACCTGTATATATCTCCACATTGATCTGGTACAGGTACTACCTGTATATATCTCCACATTGATCTGGTACAGGTACTACCTGTATATATCTCCACATTGATCTGGTACAGGTACTACCTGTATATATCTCCACATTGATCTGGTACAGGTACTACCTGTATATATCTCCACATTGATCTGGTACAGGTACTACCTGTATATATCTCCACATTGATCTGGTACAGGTACTACCTGTATATATCTCCACATTGATCTGGTACAGGTACTACCTGTATATATCTCCACATTGATCTGGTACAGGTACTACCTGTATATATCTCCACATTGATCTGGTACAGGTACTCCCAGTATATGTTTCCATTCTTGTGTATTTAATTTGATTCCTCGTGTGTTACTATTTCATTTTTTCTACACCTGTTGTATTCGGTGCATGTGACAAATACAATTTGATTTGAGTTTGATTTGAAATGGCCAGAACAAAACTGAAAAGTGCCTTCTCTACAGGTGAACCAAGAAGAAGAATATCTCCCCACCTCCTCGTTCTCCCCCTCCCCTCTCCAGTCTGCTCCAGCCCTTCCGTTATCTTCCAGGTAGCCCCCAGTCAAGCAGACAATGGCTTTTTAAACAGGCAGGACTCTGGGGACCCGAGCAGAGGGACATTATTGGCCTCATTTAGGATCCATCGTCAGGAGGATGACTCTTCCAGATAGGGACCGTTATTGCCATGGATACCAGCACATCCCCGCTAAGAAATACCAAGCATAGCATTCCCCCATATTTCAGGGATTTGTGTGGGCTTTGTGTTCTTGATAGTATAGGCTCACTACTGCAGCACACACATACATCCTCTCTGGCAGTTAAAGAGCAGCTGTAGGGTTGACAGTTTTCTGGATGGTGGACAACCAAGCTTAGCCTTGTCTCTTTCTCTCTTTCTTTCTCGCTCCCTCTCTCTGTCACCCTCTCTATCTCTCTCACTCTCTCTCTTTGAGAGATTAAAATGTATTACAGGGTTTTGTGTGTGTTGTGTGTTGTGGTTGATCTTATGCCTTAATTACAATTTATAGCAGCCTAGAGGCTACTATACAGGAGTCATGTTATGTTGATGAGGATTATAGTGGTGATGAGACAGGACAGGAGTCATGATGATGAGGATTAGAGAGGTGATGAGACAGGACAGGAGTCATGATGATGAGGATTATAGTGGTGATGAGACAGGACAGTAGTCATGTTATGTTGATGAGGATTATAGTGGTGATGAGACAGGACAGGAGTCATGTTGATGAGGATTATAGTGGTGATGAGACAGGACAGGAGTCATCATGATGAGAATTAGAGAGGTGATTAGACACGACAGGATTCATGTTGATGAGGATTAGAAGGGTGATGAGACAGGACAGGAGTCACGTTGATGAGGATTAGAAGGGTGATTAGACAGGACAGGATTCATGTTGATGAGGATTAGAAGGGTGATGAGACAGGACAAGAGACTCCTTGACAGGAGTCATGTTGATGAGGATTAGAGTGGTGATGAGACAGGACAGGAGTCATGTTGATGAGGATTAGAGTGGTTATGAGACAGGACAGGAGTCATGTTGATGAGGATTAGAAGGGTGATGAGACAGGACAGGAGTCATGTTGATGAGGATTAGAGTGGTGATGAGACAGGACAGGAGTCATCATTGATGGATAATAGTTGAGAGAGGTGATGAGAGGACATGAGTCATGTTATGATTAGAAGGGTGATGGGGATTGATGAGAGTGGTGATGAGACAGGACAGGAGTCATGTGATGATGAGAGTCATGTTAGATGGGGATTAGAGAGGTGATGAGACAGGACAGGAGTCATGTTGTCATGTTGATGAGGATTAGAGAGGTGATGAGACAGGACAGGAGTCATGTTGATGAGGATTAGAGTGGTGATGAGACAGGACAGGAGTCATGTTGATGAGGATTAGAAGGGTGATGAGACAGGACAGGAGTCATGTTGATGAGGATTAGAGAGGTGATGTGACAGGACAGGAGTCATGTTGATGAGGATTATAGTGGTGATGAGACAGGACAGGAGTCATGTTGATGAGAATTAGAGAGGTGATGAGACAGGACAGGAGTCATGTTGATGAGGATTAGAGTGGTTATGAGACAGGACAGGAGTCATGTTGATGAGGATTAGAAGGGTGATGAGACAGGACAGGAGTCATGTTGATGAGGATTAGAAGTGGTGATGAGACAGGACAGGAGTCATGTTGATGAGGATTATAGTGGTGATGAGACAGGACAGGAGTCATGTTGATTGAGGATTGATGAGATTAGGTGATGACAGGACAGGAGTCATGTTGATGAGGATTATAGTGGTGATGAGGACAGGAGTCATGTTGATGAGGATTAGATGTTGATGAGGATTAGAGAGGTGATGAGACAGGACAGGAGTCATGTTGATGAGGAGGATTAGATGAGGATTAGGTGATGAGACAGGACAGGAGTCATGTTGATGAGGATTATAGTGGTGATGAGACAGGACAGGAGTCATGTTGATGAGGATTATAGTGGTGATGAGACAGGACAGGAGTCATGTTGATGAGGATTAGAGTGGTGATGAGACAGGACAGGAGTCATGTTGATGAGGATTATAGTGGTGATGAGACAGGACAGGAGTCATGTTGATGAGGATTAGAGATGAGGTGATGAGACAGGACAGGAGTCATGTTGATGAGGATTATAGTGGTGATGAGACAGGACAGGAGTGATGAGACAGGATGAGGAGTGAGACATGTTGATGAGGATTAGAGAGGTGATGAGACAGGACAGGAGTCATGTTGATGAGGATTAGAGAGGTGATGAGACAGGACAGGAGTCATGTTGATGAGGATTAGAGTGGTGATGAGACAGGACAGGAGTCATGTTGATGAGGATTAGAGGGGTGATGAGACAGGACAGGAGTCATGTTGATGAGGATTATAGTGGTGATGAGACAGGACAGGAGTCATGTTGATGAGGATTAGAGTGGTTATGAGACAGGACAGGAGGTATGTTGATGAGGATTAGAAGTGGTGATGAGACAGGACAGGAGTCATGTTGATGAGGATTAGAGTGGTGATGAGACAGGACAGGAGTCATGTTGATGAGGATTAGTCATGTTGTGTTATGAGACAGGACAGGAGTCATGTTGATGAGGATTAGAGTGGTGATGAGACAGGACAGGAGGTATGTTGATGAGGATTAGAGTGGTGATGAGACAGGACAGGAGGTATGTTGATGAGGATTAGAAGGGTGATGAGACAGGACAGGAGGTATGTTGATGAGGATTAGAGTGGTTATGAGACAGGACAGGAGGTATGTTGATGAGGATTAGAGTGGTTATGAGACAGGACAGGAGTCATGTTGATGAGGATTAGAAGGGTGATGAGACAGTAAGCAGGATGGACTGCGATGCCCTTCAACAATACCCAGCATCGTTGGAGATGAGCTCTGCAGACAATAGGGATTGGAATGGGATCGCTGGCTGAACATACATGACACACACACACACGCACACACACACACACACACACTCAATATATAGAGTATATAGAGTAGAGAGCTTTAAATGTTGTTTGACCTAACATTAGAATGGGCAAGATGCGTAATCTAAGCAACTACACAGTGAAACTATCGGTATCTTGTGTATGGGTGATCTAAATGAATGTTCCTATGGTATTTCATGATAAATTAGTTATTTAAACCAATGATTCTGCAAGTTCAAGGTTTCTTTAAAGATATGAATGTACAATGTAATGTTTTGAACATTGGACAGCCTGTGTTACAAGTGATGACCGTTTTAAGTTTTGTGTCTAGAGTTTTGAAAAATGACCACACGGTTCTGCATTTAGTGCCAAAGGGATTGTAAAAAACTGTAAATACTTTCCCCAAAACCTTCTCAATAAAATGTTAACTGCAAAGTAGGCTTACCTGGCAGAAGTAGATCATGAGTAAGTATATCATTTGTATCTATTATTTGTTATTTGCAAAATTTGAAATGAGCTGCAGCAGTACCGAACCGGCACCAGACCGGCACATTATACTGCACAATACATTTACAATTAAAGGGCCAGAGGGGAGAAGAGAAGAATATGCCTATTTGAAAGCTAAAAATAAGAATATGACTAGCCTGCGACATATTTCAAGTAGCTCTCATGCTAGAAAAGGTCGGAGACACCCCTTGCCTTAGAGCCATTCTTTAGCAGTTGTGCTTGGAAAGGGCAACAGTAGTCCAAGAGTTGTTCTGTGTTAAAAAGTAGCCTAAATGGGACATGGTTCCATTGTGTTGAAGAACAGGGTGGTCTCCCTCAGTTGAAGGAAGGTGCTAATGGTGGAGGTAGGAGACGGTCACTGCTTCTTTACTAAAGACCATGTTGACGGTAACCATGAGAGACGGGTATACTCAGGCACCAGACAATGAACACACACAACTGGAGAACTGGGCAGGGGAATTGGTCCTCTTGTAGAGCACTCTGCACACACTGCTGTTTGTGTCTTTGTGACTCTTCCAGTAATGTGTGTGTGTGTGTGTGTGTGTGTGTGTGTGTGTGTGTGTGTCGGTAAGGAGGGGGTTGGCTGTGAATCTCCAGGTAATTAATCACAGTCACTACAAAGGTGTATGGTGGGACTAAAACCTTGCATCCCTTCCTCACCTCACCTCCCACAGGCCCTCGTTAACCCTCTGGTGATTAACCAGGACCACCCACGGTCAACCAGGACCGCCCTCGGTCAACCACGGTCAGCATTGTACTTGTCCTCTTGCTCAGTTGTGCATCGGGGCCTCCCACTCCTCTTTCTATTCTGGTTAGAGCCAGTTTGCGCTGTTCTCTGAAGGGAGTAGTACACAGCGTTGTACGAGATCTTCAGTTTCTTGCCAATTTCTCACATGGAATAGACTTCATTTCTCAGAACAAGAATAGACTGACGAGTTTCAGAAGAATGGTCTTTGTTTCTGGCCATTTTGAGCCTGTAATCGAACCCACAAATGCTGATGCTCTAGATACTCAACTAGTCTAAAGAAGGCCAGTTTTAGTGCTTCTTTAATCAGAACAACAGGTTTCAGCTTTGCTGACATAATTGCAAAAGGGTTTTCTAATTATCAATTAGCATTTTAAAATGATTAACTTGGATTAGCTAACAGAGCGTGCCATTGGAACACAGGAGTGATGGTTGCTGATAATGGGCCTCTATACGCCTATGTAGATATTCCATAAAAAATCAGACGTTTCCAGCTACAATAGTCATTTACAACATTAACAATGTCTGCACTGTATTTCTGATCATTTTGATGTTATTTTAATGGACAACAAATTGCTTTTCTTTCAAAAACAAGGACATTTCTAAGTGACCCCAAACTTTTGAAAGGTGTGATCATACTAAATACATTCTTTTATTTTTGATGCCATGGGGCAGAGAAAAACATTTGCAGTTTTATAGCTCACCTCATGCTATTTTACACATTTTACCATGAGGTTGAGAGAAAATGTTGCTGTTTTAGAGCTCAGGGATTCTTCAAAGATGGGGCAATCAACTTTTTTTCCACAAATATTTGTCTTAAAATGAGCAAAATGTGAAATATATATTTTGATAATCCAAAGTATCAGCTATCACACCATGTTAAGGAACAACTTAAAATAGTTGAATTGTATGAAAAAAAATCAACTATCTGGATTCATGTCAACACCGACAGACACCATAAAATGCATTTAATGTTTACAATTATTATCCAACAACTCTTTAAAGGGCTTGATCGTTTAAATCTAACATTCTGTTATTCAAATATGTATTAATAAAAATCTCCAAACTTCTTTTTATGTTGTTTTATAGCACTATTAAATGCTCAAGGGCTAATTTCTTTAGCATTTTGGGATTTTTCTGGATTTAGAACATAAGACAACATTTATAAAGCAAACATTATCCCTTAGGACTAGCACAGCAACTACTTCAATTGTTTCAGCATGTGTTGCAGAACTGTGATGAATATTGACGAAAAAATCTATCATAAGGGGGTTAACCATCCGTGACGAAATTGTCAAGCCACTGACGGAGTTGACAACAGATACTCAAAACAGACATATTTTTGCACCTAAAAATAAAAGTTCAAAACAAACATGGAAAATATGGAAAATTATTCATGAAAATACCCAATAAAAACATGACATTTCCATCAGATCTTTCAGCACTCAGAGTTGACATCAGACAGAAATCTGACAGAGTTTCATGGCGTGTTCATATGCTATCTGGGGACCCTGACCTCCCCAAAATCCATGGGCCCCCCACCTCACGGTGGCTGCGGAGTTATGTCCTACACCAGTGCTCCCAGTTGAGCGACAGTAGCCTATCTTATTGGCACCTCGGAGAGCATCAGCATTATCGATACCCCCTTCCATATCACTGTCTTTATCATTGGCTCAGTACCAAGTACCAAGACAATAATGTCCTCCTGCAGATGGACGTCATATTGTACAGTTTGTGTCTCCCTCTTTCCTAGGTCTAGATTAGATGGTTGTATTCAAGACAATATAGTTTTCACTGATCTGTTTGTGTGTCACTAGAGTAAGCTGCTACACAAACAAAATATACGCAACATGTAAAGTATTTGTCCCATGTTTCATGAGCTGAAATAGAAAATCCCAGAAATGTTCTATACCCACAAAAATATAATTTTTCTCAAATTTTGTGCCAAATTTGATTACATCCCTGAGCATTTCTCCATTTCTCATTTCTCCTGCCAAGATAATCCATCCACCTGACAGGCGGTTGTGAGACCAATTAGACGTACTGCTAAATTCTCTAAAACGATGTGAGAGGCGGCCTATGGTAGAGAAATTAACATAAAATTCTCTGGCAACAGTTCTGGTGCACATTCCTGCAGTCAGCATACCAATTGCACGCTCCCTCAAAACTTGAGACATCTGTGGCATTGTGTGACAAAACTGCACATTTTAGAGTGACCTTTTATTGTCCCCAGCACAAGGTGCACCTGTGTAAAGACCATGCTGTTTAGTCAGCATCTTGATATTTTATTTAACTAGGCAAGTCAGGTAAGAACAAATTCTTATTTACAATGACGGCCTACCCCAGCCAAACCCTAAACCGGACGACGCTGGGCCAATCGTGCACCGCCCTATGGGACTCCCAGTCATGGCCGGGTTTGATACAGCCTGGAATCGAACCAGGGTCTGTAGTGACACCACTAGCATTGAGATGCAGGGCCTTATACCGCTGCGCCACTCGGGATATGCCCCACCTGTCAGGTGGATGGATTATCTTGACACTTGACACCCTCGCACTAATAGGAATGTAAACAACTTGGTGCACAACATTTGAGAGAAATGAGCTTTTTGTTCTACTTTTTGTACCTTCACATTACATGTTGTGTTTAATTTGTGTCGTATTAAAAATATGTTGCTTATGTCTCCAGTCATATAAAGTGTAGTAGAATTGAGTGAAATGTGTTTATAAAAGGCCCCATTTTTCCCATGCAAAGAAGGAGAAGAATCGTCTCTGATTAGCGCTACTCTGTCACTCAGGTATGCATCGTTCGGAACTGTCTGTTTTTTGCTAACAGTGATTGAGATGTATTTTTAGCCTAAATATAACTATGCAATCTACTCATCACATTAGGAATATTAGCCTATCTTACATTAGGACTGTTTTTCTCAAGAAATGAAATATGTTTCATGTTTTCTTTCCTTGCCGCGATACTTCCCGAGTATTGCGATACTGGTGACAACACTAATGAAGTAGTCTTTGTTGTGACTTGACAGCTTGTATTATGCCACTATTTCACGTTGCACTGTATGCACCTTTACACATGTAAATGAAATATTTTATGATGAGGTTGAGTAGTGGTTGACATATATGCTGCCCCACAGACCTCAAAACCTGATATTGATCATTAAAGGCTGGGGTTATTTGTTTTGTTTTTGCTGTTCTTCAAATAGTATTTTATATAATTTGAAATCATTTAATATCATTTAATATCATTTTTGAGTTTTAAAACTTTGTAGAAATGCAGTAAATGAGCGTCAACTTCCGAAAATACCCCCCCCCCCAAACCCCACTCTGCCATACCCTAGGTTTGGCTTCCCTCTGCCTCTCCCTCTCCCTCTCTCTCTCCTTTTTCCTCTCTTCCCCCTTCCTCTACCTCTGCCTTTCCCTGTTCCTCTCTCCCTCTCCCTCTCCCTCTCTCTCTCCCTCTCCCTCTCTCTCTCCCTCTCCCTCTCTCTCTCCCTCTCCTTCTTCCTCTCCCCCTTCCTCTACCTCTCCCTTTCCCCCTTCCTCTACCTCTCCCTTTCCCCCTTCCTCTACCTCTCCCTTTCCCCCTTCCTCTACCTCTCCTGGCTACATCTTCCTCTCCCTTGCCCTCTCCCTCTCTCTCCTGTCCTTCTCAATCTCCACCTCCCTCTTCCTCTCCCATCCCTCTACCTCTTCCTCTACCACTCCACCACCCTCTCCCTCTACCTCTACATCTCCCTCTACATTTACCACTCATTCTACCTCTCCCTTTCCTCCTCATTCTACCCTCCCTCTACCTTTCCCTCTCCCTTTCCTTCTACATCTCCCCCTCCATCTACATCTACCTTTCCCCTTTCCCCTCCCTCTACCTCTCTTTCTCCATCTCCCTCTCCCTCTCCCCCACCCTCTCCCTCTACATCTCCCTTTCCCCCTCATTCTACCTCTCCCCTCCCTCTCCCTCTCCCTCTCCCTCTCCCTCTACCACTCCACCACCCTCTCCCTCTACCTCTACATCTCCCTTTACCACTCATTATCCCTCTCCCTTTCCCCCTCATTCTACCTCTCCCTCTCCCTTTCCCCCTCATTCTACCTCTCCCTCTCCCTTTCCCCCTCATTCTACCTCTCTCTCTCCCTTTCCCCCTCATTCTACCTCTCCCTATACATTTCCCTCTCATTCTACCTCTCTCTCTCCCTTTCCCCCTCATTCTACCTCTCCCTATACATTTCCCTCTCCCCTCCCTCTACCTCTCCATCTCCATCTACCTTTCCCTTTTCCCCTCCCCTCTCCCTCTCCCTCTCCCTCTCCCTTATTCTATCTCTCCCTTATTCTCCCTCTCCCCCTCCCTCTCCCTCTCCCTCTCCCTCTCCCTCTCCTCTTACAGTAAATGCTCAGTAGATTGTCTTTTACCTCAAAGCGGCGAGCATGCCGTCTTTAAATTGGATTAAATCCTTAAATCACACAATCAATCATCCACAGCATACTATGCCAAAATGGCGGCGGCTGAGTGTTTCCTCATCTGTTTTAAAGATGCCTTAAAGATGGCATAGCGGCAGATAGCAGAGCTGCTGCATTGACATTTACATGTTAGTCATTTAGCAGACGCTCTTATCCAAAGCCACTTACAGAACATCAGCAATGTCAGTCCTAGTAAGGGGAAAAGTCAAGTGTTAGTTCAGGAATGGCAAGGATGTGCTTTCTGAATGTGTAAATATATATATATATATAAATATCCTTGCCATTCCTGAACTTAAACAACACAATGTAACTCCAAGTCAATCACACTTCTGTGAAATCAAACTGTCCACTTAGGAAGCAACACTGATTGACAATAAATTTCACATGCTGTTGTGCAAATGGAATAGACAACAGGTGGAAATTATAGGCAATTAGCAAGACACCCCCAATAAAGGAGTGGTTCTGCAGGTGGTAACCACAGACCACTTCTGAGTTCCTATGCTTCCTGGCTGATGTTTTGGTCACTTTTGAATGCTGGTGGTGCTTTCACTCTAGTGGTAGCATGAGACGGAGTCTACAACCCACACAAGTGGCTCAGGTAGTGCAGCTCATCCAGGATGGCACATCAATGCGAGCTGTGGCAAGAAGGTTTGCTGTGTCTGTCAGCGTAGTGTCCAGAGCATGGAGGCGCTACCAGGACACAGGCCAGTACATCAGGAGACGTGGAGGAGGCCGTAGGAGGGCAACAACCCAGCAGCAGGACCGCTACCTCCGCCTTTGTGCAAGGAGGAGCAGGAGGAGCACTGCCAGAGCCCTGCAAAATTACCTCCAGCAGGCCACAAATGTGCATGTGTCTGCTCAAACGGTCAGAAACAGACTCCATGAGGGTGGTATGAGGGCCCGACATCCACAGGTGGGGGTTGTGCTTACAGCCCAACACCGTGCAGGACGTTTGGCATTTGCCAGAGAACACCAAGATTGGCAAATTCGCCACGGGCGCCTTCTGCTCTTCACAGATGAAAGCAGGTTCACACTGAGCACATGTGACAGACGTGACAGAGTCTGGAGACGCCGTGGAGAACGTTCTGCTGCCTGCAACATCCTCCAGCATGACCGGTTTGGCGGTGGGTCAGTCATGGTGTGGGGTGGCATTTCTTTGGGGGGCCGCACAGCCCTCCATGTTCTCGCCACAGGTAGCCTGACTGCCATTAGGTACCGAGAAGAGATCCTCAGACCCCTTGTGAGACCATACGCTGGTGCGGTTGGCCCTGGGTTCCTCCTAATGCAAGACAATGCTAGACCTCATGTGGCTGGAGTGTGTCAGCAGTTCCTGCAAGAGGAAGGCATTGATGCTATGGACTGGCCCGCCCGTTCCCCAGACCTGAATCCAATTGAGCACATCTGGGACATCATGTCTCGCTCCATCCACCAACGCCACGTTGCACCACAGACTGTCCAGGAGTTGGCGGATGCTTTAGTCAAGGTCTGGGAGGAGATCCCTCAGGAGACCATCCGCCACCCTCATGCCCAGGCGTTGTAGGGAGGGCGTGGAGGCCACAAACACTTCTGAGCCTCATTTTGACTTGTTTTAAGGACATTACATCAAAGTTGGAACAGCCTGTAGTGTGGTTTTCCACTTTAATTTTGAGTGTGACTCCAAATCCAGACCCCCATGGGTTGCTAAATTTGATTTCTATTGATAATTTTTGTGTGATTTTGTTGTCAGCACATTCAACTATGTAAAGAAAAAAGTATTTAATAAGAATATTTCATTCATTCAGATCTAGGATGTGATATTTTAGTGTTCCCTTTATTTTTTTGAGCAGTGTATATTATTATAATGCTTTACTACAACTGGAACCCCTGCAGGGTTAAAGTGAAAGGCTCACATGTTAACCACCACTCATGGAGGATGTGTTTTTAGTGTCATTCAGAAAATGTTATTGCTATGTTGATATGGGAATATGTGCATAGCCTATGACACACCACATGCACACACACACACACACACACACACACACACACACACACACACACACACACACACACACACACACACACACACACATACAGACTTACAAATGCATACTCACGCGTTCACATACACACACAGCGGGACACATAGGGTGAGACGATAATTGAATTTGCTGAACAGTAAGGAAGGGAGCAGGGAGGGAGAAACAGCTGTCCAGGGACATACATTCCTGCAACAATGGCAGCAGACAGTCAACTCCATCGGCCTTCTTTCAGGACGTCGTAGCCCAACGCTGGGCCGTAACCCTCATTTTCCACTATTAGACAGAAGGCAAGCGGTACCCGACACATACAATGATCTGTAAAGTCTGTCAGTCGTGCAGTGAATTTCACAGATTCAACCACAAAGACCAGGGAGGTTTTCCAATGCTTCACAAAGAAGAGCACCTATTGGTAGATGGGTCAAAATAAAAAAAAAGCAGACATTGGATATCCCTTTCAGCATGGCAAAGTTATTAATTACACTTTTGTATTTGTATTTATTATTGATCCCCATTAGCTGCTGCCAAAGCAGCAGTTACTCTTTCTGGGATCCAGCAAAATTAAGGCCGTTTATACAATTTTAATACATTCACAGTTTTCACAACACACTGTGTGCCCTCAGGCCCCTACTCCACCACTACCACATATCTACAACACACTGTGTGCCCTCAGGCCCCTACTCCACCACTACCACATATCTACAACACACTGTGTGCCCTCAGGCCCCTACTCCACCACTACCACATATCTACAACACACTGTGTGCCCTCAGGCCCCTACTCCACCACTACCACATATCTACAACACACTGTGTGCCCTCAGGCCCCTACTCCACCACTACCACATATCTACAACACACTGTGTGCCCTTAGGCCCCTACTCCACCACTACCACATATCTACAACACACTGTGTGTCCTCAGGCCCCTACTCCACCACTACCACATATCTACAACACACTGTGTGCCCTCAGGCCCCTACTCCACCACTACCACATATCTACAACACACTGTGTGTCCTCAGGCCCCTACTCCACCACTACCACATATCTACAACACACTGTGTGCCCTCAGGCCCCTACTCCACCACTACCACATATCTACAACACACTGTGTGCCCTCAGGCCCCTACTCCACCACTACCACATATCTACAACACACTGTGTGCCCTTAGGCCCCTACTCCACCACTACCACATATCTACAACACACTGTGTGCCCTCAGGCCCCTACTCCACCACTACCACATATCTACAACACACTGTGTGCCCTCAGGCCCCTACTCCACCACTACCACATATCTACAACACACTGTGTGCCCTCAGGCCCCTACTCCACCACTACCACATATCTACAACACACTGTGTGCCCTTAGGCCCCTACTCCACCACTACCACATATCTACAACACACTGTGTGCCCTCAGGCCCCTACTCCATACCTGCCACATATCTACAACACACTGTGTGCCCTTAGGCCCCTACTCCACCACTACCACATATCTACAACACACTATGTGCCCTCAGGCCCCTACTCCACCACTACCACATATCTACAACACACTGTGTGCCCTTAGGCCCCTACTCCACCACTACCACATATCTACAACACACTATGTGCCCTTAGGCCCCTACTCCACCACTACCACATATCTACAACACACTGTGTGCCCTTAGGCCTCTACTCCACCACTACCACATATCTACAACACACTATGTGCCCTTAGGCCCCTACTCCACCACTACCACATATCTACAACACACTGTGTGCCCTCAGGACCCTACTCCACCACTACCACATATCTACAACACACTGTGTGCCCACTGTGTGGCCCCTACTCCACCACTACCACATATCTACAACACACTGTGTGCCCTTAGGCCCCTACTCCACCACTACCACATATCTACAACACACTGTGTGCCCTTAGGCCCCTACTCCACCACTACCACATATCTACAACACACTGTGTGCCCTCAGGCCCCTACTCCACCACCACCACATATCTACAACACACTGTGTGCCCTTAGGCCCCTACTCCACCACTACCACATATCTACAACACACTGTGTGCCCTTAGGCCCCTACTCCACCACTACCACATATCTACAACACACTGTGTGCCCTTAGGCCCCTACTCCACCACTACCACATATCTACAACACACTGTGTGCCCTCAGGCCCCTACTCCACCACTACCACATATCTACAACACACTGTGTGCCCTTAGGCCCCTACTCCACCACTACCACATATCTACAACACACTGTGTGCCCTTAGGCCCCTACTCCACCACTACCACATATCTACAACACACTGTGTGCCCTTAGGCCCCTACTCCACCACTACCACATATCTACAACACACTGTGTGCCCTCAGGCCCCTACTCCACCACTACCACATATCTACAACACACTGTGTGCCCTCAGGCCTCTACTCCACCACTACCACATATCTACAACACTGTGTGCCCTCAGGCCTCTACTCCACCACTACCACATATCTACAACACACTGTGTGCCCTCAGGCCCCTACTCCACCACTACCACATATCTACAACACACTGTGTGCCCTTAGGCCCCTACTCCACCACTACCACATATCTACAACACACTGTGTGCCCTCAGGCCCCTACTCCACCACTACCACATATCTACAACACACTGTGTGCCCTTAGGCCCCTACTCCACCACTACCACATATCTACAACACACTGTGTGCCCTCAGGCCCCTACTCCACCACTACCACATATCTACAACACACTGTGTGTCCTCAGGCCCCTACTCCACCACTACCACATATCTACAACACACTGTGTGCCCTCAGGCCCCTACTCCACCACTACCACATATCTACAACACACTGTGTGTCCTCAGGCCCCTACTCCACCACTACCACATATCTACAACACACTGTGTGCCCTTAGGCCCCTACTCCACCACTACCACATATCTACAACACACTGTGTGCCCTCAGGCCCCTACTCCATACCTGCCATACCTGCCACATATCTACAACACACTGTGTGCCCTTAGGCCCCTACTCCACCACTACCACATATCTACAACACACTATGTGCCCTCAGGCCCCTACTCCACCACTACCACATATCTACAACACACTGTGTGCCCTTAGGCCCCTACTCCACCACTACCACATATCTACAACACACTATGTGCCCTTAGGCCCCTACTCCACCACTACCACATATCTACAACACACTGTGTGCCCTTAGGCCTCTACTCCACCACTACCACATATCTACAACACACTATGTGCCCTTAGGCCCCTACTCCACCACTACCACATATCTACAACACACTGTGTGCCCTCAGGACCCTACTCCACCACTACCACATATCTACAACACACTGTGTGCCCTTAGGCCCCTACTCCACCACTACCACATATCTACAACACACTGTGTGCCCTTAGGCCCCTACTCCACCACTACCACATATCTACAACACACTGTGTGCCCTTAGGCCCCTACTCCACCACTACCACATATCTACAACACACTGTGTGCCCTTAGGCCCCTACTCCACCACTACCACATATCTACAACACACTGTGTGCCCTCAGGCCCCTACTCCACCACTACCACATATCTACAACACACTGTGTGCCCGTTAGGCCCCTACTCCACCACTACCACATATCTACAACACACTGTGTGCCCTTAGGCCCCTACTCCACCACTACCACATATCTACAACACACTGTGTGCCCTCAGGCCCCTACTCCACCACTACCACATATCTACAACACACTGTGTGCCCTCAGGCCCCTCCTCCACCACTACCACATATCTACAACACACTGTGTGCCCTCAGGCCCCTACTCCACCACTACCACATATCTACAACACACTGTGTGCCCTTAGGCCCCTACTCCACCACTACCACATATCTACAACACACTGTGTGCCCTCAGGCCCCTACTCCACCGCTACCACATATCTACAACACACTGTGTGCCCTCAGGCCTCTACTCCACCACTACCACATATCTACAACACACTGTGTGCCCTTAGGCCCCTACTCCACCACTACCACATATCTACAACACACTGTGTGCCCTCAGGCCCCTACTCCACCACTACCACATATCTACAACACACTGTGTGCCCTCAGGCCTCTACTCCACCACTACCACATATCTACAACACACTGTGTGCCCTTAGGCCCCTACTCCACCACTACCACATATCTACAACACACTGTGTGCCCTCAGGCCCCTACTCCACCACTACCACATATCTACAACACACTGTGTGCCCTCAGGCCCCTACTCCACCACTACCACATATCTACAACACACTGTGTGCCCTTAGGCCCCTACTCCACCACTACCACATATCTACAACACACTGTGTGCCCTCAGGCCCCTACTCCACCACTACCACATATCTACAACACACTGTGTGCCCTCAGGCCCCTACTCCACCACTACCACATATCTACAACACACTGTGTGTCCTCAGGCCCCTACTCCACCACTACCACATATCTACAACACACTGTGTGCCCTCAGGCCCCTACTCCACCACTACCACATATCTACAACACACTGTGTGTCCTCAGGCCCCTACTCCACCACTACCACATATATACAACACACTGTGTGCCCTCAGGCCCCTACTCCACCACTACCACATATCTACAACACACTGTGTGCCCTTAGGCCCCTACTCCACCACTACCACATATCTACAACACACTGTGTGCCCCCAGGCCCCTACTCCACCACTACCACATATCTACAACACACGGTGTGCCCTCAGGCCCCTACTCCACCACTACCACATATCTACAACACACTGTGTGCCCTCAGGCCCCTACTCCACCACTACCACATATCTACAACACACTGTGTGCCCTCAGGCCCCTACTCCACCTCTACCACATATCTACAACACACTGTGTGCCCTCAGGCCCCTACTCCACCACTACCACATATCTACAACACACTGTGTGCCCTTAGGCCCCTACTCCACCACTACCACATATCTACAACACACTGTGTGCCCTCAGGCCCCTACTCCACCACTACCACATATCTACAACACACTGTGTGCCCTCAGGCCCCTACTCCACCACTACCACATATCTACAACACACTGTGTGCCCTCAGGCCCCTACTCCACCACTACCACATATCTACAACACACTGTGTGTCCTTAGGCCCCTACTCCACCACTACCACATATCTACAACACACTGTGTGCCCTTAGGCCTCTACTCCACCACTACCACATATCTACAACACACTGTGTGTCCTTAGGCCCCTACTCCACCACTACCACATATCTACAACACACTGTGTGCCCTTAGGCCCCTACTCCACCACTACCACATATCTACAACACACTGTGTGTCCTTAGGCCCCTACTCCACCACTACCACATATCTACAACACACTGTGTGCCCTTAGGCCTCTACTCCACCACTACCACATATCTACAGTACTAAATCCATGTGTATGTATCGTGTGTGTGTGTGTGTGTGTGTGTGTGTGTGTGTGTGTGTGTGTGTGTGTGTGTGTGTGTATACATGTGTCTGTGCAATGATGTATCAATACACCCAGTTACTGCAAAGACACAGGCGTCCTTCCTAACTTAGTTGACGGAGAGGAAGAAAACCGCTCAGGGATTTTACCATGAGGCCAATGGAGATTTTAAAACAGTTACAGAGTTTAATGGCTGTGATAGGAGAAAACTTAGGATGGATCAACAACATTGCAGTTACTCCACAATACTAACCTAAATGACAGAGTGAAAAGAAGGAAGCCTGTACATAATAAAAACATTCCAAAACATGCATCCTGTTTGCAATAAGGTAGTATAGTAACACTGCAAAAAATGTGGCAATGAAATGATCGTCATGTCCCGAATATAAATATTTTTCCTGCAAATCCAGCACAACACCGAGTACCGCTCTTCATATTTTCAAGCACGGTGGTGGCTGCATTACATTTTAAATGTATATATTTTAGTCATTTAGCAGACACTCTTATCCAGAATGACTTACAGTAGTGAGTGAATACATGATTGTACTTCTTTATACTGGTTCCCCGTGGGAATTACCCAGAAAGCTTCACAGCTGTAATCACTGCCAAAGGTGATTCTAACATGTATTGACTTAAGTGTGTGAATACTTATTTAACTGAGTATTCAATAAATGTAAAAAAAAACATGTTTTCACTTTGTCATTATGGAGTGTTGTGTATAGAGGGGTGAGAGAAAAATGGAATGAATCCATTTTGAATTCAGCCTGTCACACAACAACCTGTAGAATAAGTCAAGGGGTCTGAAAACTTTCTGAAGGAACTGTAATAGACAGTAGCAGCAGCGAATGTGATGAGTGTGAATGTGTCGGCGGTGGTGTCAATCGCCCCTGAAACGTGGATATCCCACCATGACACGGTGTGTACACTCTCACACACACCTCGGAGGAAATGAGTTTGGCTGGCGTGTGTGGATGCTGGTCAGGTTATATATCATAGTGTTGGCCAGCGTGGTGGAAGGAGATCCACATGGGCCAGATCCATACCATCACTACTCCTATCAGATGGTCATTTCTCTGTATTACTGAGTGTGTGTGTGTGTATATTTACTCATATGTGTGTGTTCCATAGTCTTGTGCACTACTTTACCCAGCCCTAGTATCCCTCTAACTTTTCAAAGTGCCAAATTGCTTTAGAACTTCTATAATCAAAAATCTATGAAAACATAGACGGATGAAAAGGTTTAATTTAGGTTTGTTGGATATTATTACTGATGAAACATTTCCCAATGTGTATTCCTGGGAGAGATAGTCACTTAAAGCTACGCTAGCTTAGCAATGCCGCTCAACCTCACCTTATTACCTCTCCCTCCTGATTACCTGTGTTGCCCTGGAAACAACTGAACTTAGGAACTCAGTCTGGCATATTCAAATGAGACTAGCCCGACGCATTCTTCTTCTTCAGTTTAGGGAAATCAAGCCTTTTTCCTACTGGGTGAAATGAAGCGACTACAAACATGACTTTGGATATGGTAATTCAGAATATACCTGTGGATATAACCCCGATATCCTTGAAATGATGACAGGACTTTTGACGTGAATTTTGAGAAGTTTTATGAAAATGAATGGAACTTGCAGAAATCTCAAAGTGATGGTGGGGTGTTTTTCCCTGGTCTACGACAGCCACCATATTAGGGAGTATGATGGAAATAGTCACCTGTGTCTTCAAGAGAAGTTGGCATGTGTTTGTGTTGGCAACTCTTCACTGCATCCACAGAGGCATAGACTTCACAGAAGTGCTCTAATGTTTTGACCCCCATTATATCCCTGGTTGAGGAGTTAGTGGTCTGGTCTGTGTGTTTGTTTGTGTGTCTGTACCTCTCAGCAGATAATACTAAAGTAGTAGATGGGGGATGGAGAGAGAGGACAAGTAAGGGGGTGGGGGTCACAATGCCCTGGTCCCACTGGGCCTTTGAAGGCTTGACATGGTTGGGTCTTCAGGAGCGCCATGCCATTGTTGTGGGGAGAAGACTGTATCAGGGAAGAGTTTGACACTCAGGAGACAGTCAGCCAATCTGGCCAACATGGGGACAGGCAGGAGCAGCATAGAGACCACTGGCTAACATGGGGACAGGCAGGAGCCACATAGAGACCACTGGCCAACATGGGGACAGGCAGGAGCAGCATAGAGACCACTGGTCAACATGCGGACAGGCAGGAGCAGCATAGAGACGACTGGCCAACATGGGGACAGGCAGGAGCCACATAGAGACACTGGCCAACATGCGGACAGGCAGGAGCAGCATAGAGACCACTGGCCAACATGGGGGGACAGGACCACTGGCCAACATGGGGACAGCATAGAGACCACTGGCCAACATGGGGACAGGCAGGAGCAGCATAGAGACCACTGGCCAACATGGGGACAGGCAGGAGCAGCATAGAGACCACTGGCCAACATGGGGACAGGCAGGAGCAGCATAGAGACCACTGGCCACATGGGGACAGGCAGGGCCAGACATGGGGGACAGGCAGGAGCAGCATAGAGACCACTGGCCAACATGGGGACAGGCAGGAGCAGCATAGAGACCACTGGCCAACATGGGGACCACTGGCCAACATGGGGACAGGCAGGAGCAGCATAGAGACCACTGGCCAACATGGGGACAGGCAGGAGCAGCATAGAGACCACTGGCCAACATGGGGACAGGCAGGACAGGCAGGAGCAGCATAGAGACCACTGGCCAACATGGGGACAGGCAGGAGCAGCATAGAGACCACTGGCCAACATGGGGACAGGCAGGAGCAGCATAGAGACCACTGGCCAACATGGGGACAGGCAGGAGCAGCATAGAGACCACTGGCCAACATGGGGACAGGCAGGAGCAGCATAGAGACCACTGGCCAACATGGGGACAGGCAGGAGCAGCATAGAGACCACTGGCCAACATGGGGACAGGCAGGCATAGAGACCACTGGCCAACATAGAGACACTGGCCAACATGGGGACAGGCAGGGACAGGCAGGACCACTGGCCAACAGCAATAGAGACCACTGGCCAACATAGAGACCACTGGCCAACATGGGGACAGGCAGGAGCAGCATAGAGACCACTGGCCAACATGGGGACAGGCAGGAGCCACATAGAGACCACTGGCCAACATGGGGACAGGCAGGAGCAACATAGAGACCACTGGCCAACATGGGGACAGGCAGGAGCAGCATAGAGACCACTGGCCAACATGGGGACAGGCAGGAGCCACATAGAGACACTGGCCAACATGGGGACAGGCAGGAGCAGCATAGAGACACTGGCAGGACAGGCAGGAGCATAGAGACCACTGGCCAACATGGGGACAGGCAGGAGCAGCATAGAGACCACTGGCCAACATGGGGACAGGCAGGGGACAGGCAGGAGCATAGAGACCACTGGCCAACATGGGGACAGGCAGGAGCAGCATAGAGACCACTGGCCAACATGGGGACAGGCAGGAGCAGCATAGAGACCACTGGCCAACATGGGGACAGGCAGGAGACCACTCGCCAAGCATAGAGACCACTGGCCAACATGGGGACAGGCAGGGCAGCATAGAGACCTGCTAACATAACATCTGCTAATCTGCTAAATATGTGTATGTGACCAATAACATTTGATTTGATTTTGAACTGCCTCCAGTCTTCCCAAGGCCGTTTGTTGTTTCTCTCCTCCTCTCATCTCATCTCATCTCAGCTCATCTCCTCTCCTCTCAGTCTATGATCGCTGTCACCTCTGACCCCCTTGTTCCTACGGTAGCCACAACGGAATTGTGTGCCTTTCAAATCTCAATAGAAACACTTCAACTGAATCCAGCCCAGCCCAGCCCACTCACTCTACTGTATTTGCATCTGCAGGCCTTTCCATTTGCAGGGTTCTTCAAGAGCTTTGTTTTGATTGTTTGGTACTTGTGATTAAAATAATGAAATGGTGGATATATTAGTAGGGATTGAAGACCATCGTCTCCTCATGCAAAAGAGCACTGCATTCTAGTTGTCATCATTATGGCTCCAGCTAATACAGTGTGGAAATATTGTGTCTTTTCCATCTAACTTTCGATTCATATAGACACATACACACACGCGTTCTCTGGAGTGATGAATCGCGCTTCACCATCTGGCAGTCTGATGGACGAATCTGGGTTTGGCAGGATGCCAGGAGAAAGCTACCTGCCTCAATGCATAGTGCCAACTGTAAAGTTTGGTGGATGAGGAATAATGGTCTGGGGCTGTTTTTCATGGTTCTGGCTAGGCCCCTTAGTTCCAGTGAAGGGAAATCTTAACGCCACAGCATACAATTACTTTGTAGATGATTCTGTGCTTCCAACTTTGTGGCAATAGTTTGGGGAAGGCCCTTTCCTGTTTCAGCTTGACAATGCCCCGTGCAGAAAGCAAGGTCCATACAGAAATGGTTTGCCGGGATCGGTGTGGAAGAACTTGACTGGCCTGCACACAGCCCAGACCTCAACCCCATCAAACACCTTTGGGATAAATTGGAACGCTGACTGTGAGCCAGGCCTATTCGCCCAACATCAGTGCCCCGACCTCAATAATGCTCTTGTGGCTGAATGGAAGCAAGTCCCTGCAACAATGTTCCAACATCTAGTGGAAAGCCTTCCCAGAAGAGTGGAGGCTTTTATAGCAGCAAAGGGGGACCAACTCCATATTAACGCCCATGATTCTGGAATGAGATGTTCGATGAGCAGGTGTCCACATACTTTAGGTCATGTAATGTTTCTGCCCAATCTAACAGCACACCAGAGGACAGAGAGTGACCAATCGAAAAGCACTTCAGTGGAAAGGACAAAAGATTACCCAATAAAATTACACCTTGCTGCATATGTTGTACTGTCACAGCACATCAGAGACAGGTAATGTGGACTAAATGGTGTTGATGTCTGTTCCCCAAACTAAACACACTTCGTTCTATTCACTTACAGTTAATCACCAGGAAATCCATTAATCTTCAATGTCACACACACACACACACACACACACACACACACACACACACACACACACACACACACACACACACACACACACACACACACACACACACACACACACAGAAAGACACACATATTCATATCACGGCTAGTCATTAGAGTGGGTTACTCTATCTTAGAGTATGTTGTTTACCACCATGAGATGAACCTACCGCCTTCATCTGTTAACATGATTTACAAGGTCCATAGAGACGGCTGAGATATTTTCAAACAACGTGATTGTCTGTGAGAAGGCTTACGTAAAATTAGCATTTCTGAGTATTTTGTGTGTGGAAACTTTTGAGGATTTTATGGAATTTTCAAGTTCAAGTTTTATTTGTCACATGCACAAGCCCTACCCAGCAGTATTCAATATGAAAACAAGTATAACTAATGATAACTAATAAAAAAAACAGAATTACAAGAGGAAGCTATATACAAGGTAAATGGACAATGTGCAGGTATACTTGAGTATTTGAGGTAGATATGTACATTTAGTGTGTGGCTGTTAGTGTGAGTGTGTGGGTGTTAGTGTGAGTGTGTGTTAGTGTTAGTGTGTGGGTGTGTGTGGGTGTTAGTGTGAGTGTGTCTTAGTGTTAGTGTGTGTTAGTGTTAGTGTGAGTGTGTGTTAGTGTGTGTGAATTGAAATCCCCCACATCCCAACCTTCACACTCCTCCATTTTGAATGAAGCCAGTGGTTAAACATGGTTTTCTTTACACATGTAATTATCTCTTTATTGATTTGTCAGCATCTCTGCCAGAGAATGGTACCTCTTAAAATAGCTCCTGCTATGATAACTTGTCTCTATTGCAATCACCATTAGATGCCCTTAGGGGAATGTGAGGACAGGTGTGGTGTGTGTGTGTGTGTGTGTGTGTGTGTGTGTGTGTGTGTGTGTGTGTGTGTGTGTGTGTGTGTGTGTGTGTGTGTGTGTGTGTGTGTGTGTGAAATACATATTTTTTTCTCTGATGGCTCTGCTGTCTTCGATGTGGGGAAAACGTGATCCTCTATTGACAAATGGCTGACTTTTTCTCTCTCTCTCTCTCTCTCTCTCTATCTCTCGGTATCTCACTCTCCCCCCCTCTCTCTGTATCTCACCATCTCTCTCCCCCTCTAACTCTCTCTCTATCTGATTCTCTGTAACTGTCCCCCCTCTCACACTCTCTCTCACTCTCCCTCTCTCTCTCTTTGTCTCTCAGGCTGCTAGGTCTGGTGGAAGATGAGGACTCCTATCCCTCTCCTGATTCTGCTGTATATCACCCTGTCCCGCAGCATGAAGACGGTCTCCAAGAGAGGCTCAGGTATATACGTAACACTTCCTCTTCCTCTATCTACATCCTGTTTCCTGTTGCTCCTCACACCTGTGCTGGGAGATTGGGCGTTGCGTTCGTCTGTGTGTGTGTGCGTGCGGGCCTGTGTGTGTGTGTGTGTGTGTCTCCACTGGCCTTATTAAAAGACATGGAGCTGAAGTAATTGCTTAGGGCATTCCTCTTCCCCATTTCTCTGTCTGAGTCAATCGTAATCACTAGATGTCTGATGAGGTTTTTAAATGTGGAGTTGACATTTTTGGGGGATGGATCGAGCATGATTACCTGCCTGCTATCTGCATTTTAAACATGATATACTGGATGACACATTCACAGCTAGCTAGTGTCCCCCCCCCATATCCTTAAAGTTATCTGGACAGAGATTCCTACTAGAATCTCTTCATTACCAGGTAAAGTACTGAGTTGACCGGCTTTGGTCAGACAAGTTTAAAATAGGCTACACTGCAGTGTGTGTGTGTGTTTGAGAGTGTCTGTGTGTGCGTGTGTGTGTGTTTGAGAGTGTCTGTGTGTGTGTGTGTCTGTGTGTGTGTGTTTGAGAGTGTCATTGTGTGTGTGTGTTTGAGCGTGTCTGTGTGTGTTTGAGAGTGTCTGTGTGTGTGTGTTTCAGAGTGTCATTGTGTGTGTGTGTGTGTTTGAGAGTGTATGTGTGTGTATGTGTTTGAGAGTGTAATTGTGTGTGTGTGTGTTTGTGAGTGTCATTGTGTGTGTGTTTGAGAGTGTCATTGTGTGTGTGTGTTTGAGAGTGTCATTGTGTGTGTGTTTGAGAGTGTCATGTGTGTGTGTGTGTTTGAGAGTGTCATTGTGTGTGTGTTTGAGAGTGTCATTGTGTTTGTGTGTTTGAGAGTGTCTGTGTTTGTGTGTTTGAGAGTGTCTGTGTTTGTGTGTTTGAGAGTGTCTGTGTTTGTGTGTTTGAGAGTGTCTGTGTTTGTGTGTTTGAGAGTGTCTGTGTTTGTGTGTTTGAGAGTGTCTGTGTTTGTGTGTTTGTGTGAGTGTCTGTGTCATTGTTTGTGTGTTTGAGAGTGTCTGTGTTTGTGTGTTTGAGAGTGTCTGTGTTTGTGTGTTTGAGAGTGTCTGTGTTTGTGTGTTTGAGAGTGTCTGTGTTTGTGTGTTTGAGAGTGTCTGTGTTTGTGTGTTTGAGAGTGTCTGTGTTTGTGTGTTTGAGAGTGTCTGTGTTTGTGTGTTTGAGAGTGTCTGTGTTTGTGTGTTTGAGAGTGTCTGTGTTTGTGTGTTTGAGAGTGTCTGTGTTTGTGTGTTTGAGAGTGTCTGTGTTTGTGTGTTTGAGAGTGTCTGTGTTTGTGTGTTTGAGAGTGTCTGTGTTTGTGTGTTTGAGAGTGTCTGTGTTTGTGTGTTTGAGAGTGCCTGTGTTTGTGTGTTTGAGAGTGTCTGTGTTTGTGTGTTTGAGAGTGCCAGCGTCCCTGTGCAATGCTCTTGTACCTTGTAGAGTCCATGCCCCGACGAATTGAGGCTGTTCTGAGGGCAAAAGGGGGTGCACCTCCATATTAGGAAGGTGTTCTTAATGTTTTGTACACTCATTGTAAAAAGATGAAGGGAAAAAATGTATATTTTATATGAATACATTTTTTAAAGTTATTCAAGTATAAATCACCAAAGTTACCATAGATTGCAGCCCAAAATAAAATTATTTTTGAATTGAAAACACATTCTTTTGTAAATTAGCGTTACGTTATTTACCCAGTCAACAGTCATGTTGTGTCACCCTGCAGTTTGGATACTTAGTGGTCCTCTACACGCCACTTCTCTGTCATCTCACACATTAAAGATGGAGACTCATATCAACTGGGTTATTGTGTGCATTTAGCTACGAAGGTAGGCACGAAAAGACAAATGGAACTGGTCAGATTCATACAGCGGTCATCTTGCTCAGGAACTCAATGGAATAGACCAAGAGGAAATGTGCACACTCCTCTCCCTCTCTTTCTCTCTCGTCTCCCTCTTTCTCTCTCCTCCCCCTCTCTTTCACTCTCCTCCCTCTCTCTTTCTCTTTCCTCTCCCTCACTTTCTCTCTCATCTCACTCTCTTTCTCTCTCCTCTCCCTCTCTTTCTCTCTCATCTCCCTCTCTCTTTCTCTCTCCTCTCTCTCCTCTCTCTCTCTACTCTCACTCTCTTTCACTCTCCTCCTCCTCTCTTTCTCTTTCCTCTCCCTCTCGTTCTCTCTCCTTGTCACGTTCTGACCTTTATTTCCTTTGTTTTGTCTTTATTTAGTATGGTCAGGGCGTGAGTTGGGGTGGGCAGTCTATGTTTGTGTTTCTATGTTTTTTCTATTTCTGTGTTTGGCCTGATATGGTTGTCAATCAGAGGCAGCTGTTTATCATTGTCCCTGATTGAGAACCATATTTAGGTAGCCTGGGTTTCACTGTTGGTTTGTGGGTGTTTGTTTCCGTGTGAGTGTTTGTCGCCACACGGTACTGTTTCGGTTTGGTTATTTCACATATTCGTTTATTGTTTTTGTATTTCATAGTGTTCAGTGCTTTTCTTATTAAAATCGTCATGAACACTTACCACGCCACATCTTGGTCCGTTCCTTACTTCTCTTCATACGAAGAGGAAATCTGCCGTTACAGAAACACCCACCACAAAAACACCAAGCGGCGTGGTAGCGGGCAGCAGCAGCGATGTCAGGACTCCTGGACATGGGAGGACGTTTTGGACGGCAAGGGTTGCTACACATGGGAGGAGATCCTGGCTGGAAGGGATCGCCTCCCATGGGAACAGGTAGAGGCAGCTAGGAGAGTAGAGGCAGCCGGAGAGGAGCCAGCGATACGAGGGAACACGGCTGGCAAGGAAGCCCGAGAGGCAGCCCCAGAAATGTACCTGGCTTCGCCACACAGGAGCGTGGCGAAGCCAGGTAGGAGACCTGCGGCAACTTCCTGTGCTTACCGGAGAGAGAGAGGGACCGAGCAGGCACCGTGTTATGCGATGGAGCGCACAGTTTCCCCAGTGCGTGTGCATAGCCCTATGCAGTACATTCCAGCTCCTCGTATCGGCCGGGCTAGAGTGGGCATCGAGCCAGGTGCCATGAAGCCGGCTTTATGCATCTGGTCTCCAGTGCGTCTCCTCGGGCCGGCATACATGGCACCAGCCTTACGCATGGTGTCCCCGGTTTGCCAGCACAGCCCAGTACGGCCTGTTCCACCTCGCCGCACTGGTCGGGCTACGGGGAGCATTCAACCAGGTAAGGTTGGGCAGGCTCGGTGCTCAAGAGCTCCAGAGCACCTGCACTGTCCGGTCTATCCAGTGCCACCTCCACGCACCAGCCCTCCGGTGGCAGCCCCCCGCACCAGGCTGTCTCTCCGTTTTCTGCCTACAGGATCTCCCGCCTGTCCAGCGTTGCCAGAGCCTTCTTCCTCTCCAGCGCTGCCAGAGCCTCCCGTCCATCCAGAGCTGCCAGAGTCTCCCGTCTGTCCTGAGCTGCTAGAGTCTCCCGTCCGTCCTGAGCTGCTAGAGTCTCCCGTCTGTCAAATCAAATCAAATGTATTTATATAGCCCTTCGTACATCAGCTGATATCTCAAAGTGCTGTACAGAAACCCAGCCTAAAACCCCAAACAGCAAGCAATGCAGGTGTAGAAGCACGGTGGCCAGGAAAAACTCCCTAGAAAGGCCAAAACCTAGGAAGAAACCTAGAGAGGAACCAGGCTATGTGGGGTGGCCAGTCCTCTTCTGGCTGTGCCGGATGGAGATTATAACAGAACATGGCCAAGATGTTCAAATGTTCATAAATGACCAGCATGGTCCAATAATAATAAGGCAGAACAGTTGAAACTGGAGCAGCAGCACGGCCAGGTGGACTGGGGACAGCAAGGAGTCATCATGTCAGGTAGTCCTGAGGCATGGTCCTAGGGCTCAGGGCCTCCGAGAGAGAGAGAAAGAAAGAGAGAAAGAGAGAATTAGAGAGAGCACACTTAAATTCACACAGGACACCGAATAGGACAGGAGAAGTACTCCAGATATAACAAACTGACCCTAGCCCCCCGACACATAAACTACTGCAGCATAAATACTGGAGGCTGAGACAGGAGGGGTCAGGAGACACTGTGGCCCCATCCGAGGACACCCCCGGACAGGGCCAAACAGGAAGGATATAGCCACACCCACTTTGCCAAAGCACAGCCCCCACACCACTAGAGGGATATCTTCAACCACCAACTTACCATCCTGAGACAAGGCTGAGTATAGCCCACAAAGATCTCCGCCACGGCACAACCCAAGGGGGGGGCGCCAACCCAGACAGGATGATCACATCAGTGACTCAACCCACTCAGGTGACGCACCCCTCCCAGGGACGGTATGAGAGAGCCCCAGTAAGCCAGTGACTCAGCCCCTGTAATAGGGTTAGAGGCAGAGAATCCCAGTGGAAAGAGGGGAAGCGGCCAGGCAGAGACAGCAAGGGCGGTTCGTTGCTCCAGAGCCTTTCCGTTCACCTTCCCACTCCTGGGCCAGACTACACTCAATCATATGACCCACTGAAGAGATGAGTCTTCAGTAAAGACTTAAAGGTCCTGTCCTGAGCAGCCAGGAGCTGCCAGAGCTGCCCGCCAGCCAGGAGCCGCCAGCCAGGAGCTGCCAGCCAGGAGCTGCCAGCCAGGAGCTGCCAGAGCCGCCAGCCAGCAAGGAGCCGCCGGCCTGCCAGGAGCTGATAGAGCCGTCGGTCAGCCAGGCGATGCCAGAATCGCCCTTCACTCTGGAGCTGCCGAAGTCTCCCGCCTGTCCGGCGCTGCCGCAGGCGTCCTTCACTCCAGCGCTGCCGGAGTCTCCCGCCTGTCCTGCGCTGCCGGAGTCTTCCGCCTATTCGGGACCCATTTCTAGGGTCCCCAGTCCAAGGTCGGTGGCGAGGGTCGCCGCTTTAAAGAGGCCACGGAGGCGAGCGAAGAGGCGCACTAGAACTATGGTGAAGTGGGGTCCACGTACCGTACCAGAACCGCCACCGCGGAGAGACACCCACCCAGACCCTCCCCTATAGGTTCAGGTTTTGCGGCAGTCCGCACCTTTGGGGGTGGGGGAGGTGGGGGGTGGTACTGTCACGTTCTGACCTTTTTTTCCTTTGTTTTGTCTTAATTTAGTATGGTCAGGGCGTGAGTTGGGGTGGCCAGTCTATGTTTGTGTTTCTATGTTTTTTCAATTTCTGTGTTTGGCCTGATATGGTTCTCAATCAGAGGCAGCTGTTTATCATTGTCCCTGATTGAGAAGCATATTTAGGTAGCCTGGGTTTCACTGTTGGTTTGTGGGTGTTTGTTTCCGTGTGAGTGTTTGTCGCCACACGGTACTGTTTCGGTTTGGTTATTTCACGTATTTGTTTATTGTTTTCGTATTCCATAGTGTTCAGTGCTTTTCTTATTAAAATCGTCATGAACACTTACCACGCCATATCTTGGTCCGATCCTTACTCCTCTTCATACGAAGAGGAAATCTGCCGTTACACTCCTCTCCCTCCTCTCATCAAACCATGGTCCTGTGAGTGTTGTCTGTCTTTCAGACTGGCCGGTGGGGATGACCAGATCTGGGTTCAAATACATGTATTTCATTATGGTAAATACTGAATACTTTCCAGGTGTATTTCCAAATACATTAAAATATTCAACTACAAATGAAAGATATCTGAATATTTACTTCAAATGTATGGTGCATTCGAAAAGTATTCAGACCCCTTGACTTTTTCCACATTTTGCGCTGTTACAGCCTTATTCTAAAACGGATTAAATTTAAAAAATCCTCATCAATCTGCACACAATACCGTATAATGACAAAGTGAAAACAGAAATACCTTATTTACATCAGTGTTCGGACCCTTTGCTACGCCAAAATTCAGACTCTAAATTAAGTTTAGGTGCATCCTGTTTCCATTGATCATACTTGAGATGTTTCAACAACTTCACTGGAGTCCATCTGTGGTAAATTTAATTGATTGTACATGATTTGGAAAGGCACCCACCTGTCTACATAAGGTCCC
>NC_056431.1:66619327-66629327 GCF_018296145.1 Oncorhynchus tshawytscha
CTAGGGCACAGACTAAGACACAGACTAGGACACAGCAGTATTCCCTTCCCTAGGACACAGACTAGGACACAGCAGTATTCCCTAGGACACAGACTCGGACACAGACTAGGACACAGACTAGGCACAGCAGTATTCCCTAGGACACAGACTAGGACACAGACTAGGACACAGCCTTACATGACACAGCAGTATTCCCTAGGACACAGACTAGGACACAGACTAGGACACAGCAGTATTCCCTAGGACACAGACTAAGACACAGACTAGGACACAGCAGTATTCCCTTCCCTAGGACACAGACTAGGACACAGCAGTATTCCCTAGGACACAGACTAGGACACAGACTAGGACACAGCAGTATTCCCTAGGACACAGACTAGACACAGACTAGGACACAGCAGTATTCCCTAGGACACAGACTAGGACACAGACTAGGACACAGACTAGGACACAGACTAGGACACAGACTAGGCACAGCAGTATTCCCTAGGACACAGACTAGGACACAGACTTGGACACAGACTAGGACACAGACTAGGACACAGCAGTATTCCCTAGGACACAGACTAGGACACAGACTAGGACACAGACTAGGACACAGACTAGGACACAGCCTTACATGACACAGCAGTATTCCTAGGACACAGACTAGACACAGGCTAGGACACAGCAGTATTCCCTAGGACACAGACTAAGACACAGACTAGGACACAGCAGTATTCCCTTCCCTAGGACACAGACTAGGCCACAGCAGTATTCCCTAGGACACAGACTAGGACACAGACTAGGACACAGCAGTATTCCCTAGGACACAGACTAGGACACAGACTAGGACACAGCAGTATTCCCTAGGACACAGACTAGGACACAGACTAGGGCACAGCAGTATTCCCTAGGACACAGACTAGGACACAGACTAGGACACAGCCTTACATGACACAGCAGTATTCCCTAGGACACAGACTAGGACACAGACTAGGACACAGCAGTATTCCCTAGGACACAGACTAAGACACAGACTAGGACACAGCAGTATTCCCTTCCCTAGGACACAGACTAGGACACAGCAGTATTCCCTAGGACACAGACTAGGACACAGACTAGGACACAGCAGTATTCCCTAGGACACAGACTAGGACACAGACTAGGACACAGCAGTATTCCCTAGGACACAGACTAGGACACAGACTAGGACACAGCAGTATTCCCTAGGACACAGACTAGGACACAGACTAGGACACAGACTAGGACACAGACTAGGCACAGCAGTATTCCCTAGGACACAGACTAGGACACAGACTTGGACACAGACTAGGACACAGACTAGGACACAGCAGTATTCCCTAGGACACAGACTAGGACACAGACTAGGACACAGACTAGGACACAGACTAGGACACAGCCTTACATGACACAGCAGTATTCCCTAGGACACAGACTAGGACACAGGCTAGGACACAGCAGTATTCCCTAGGACACAGACTAAGACACAGACTAGGACACAGCAGTATTCCCTTCCCTAGGACACAGACTAGGACACAGCAGTATTCCCTAGGACACAGACTAGGACACAGACTAGGACACAGCAGTATTCCCTAGGACACAGACTAGGACACAGACTAGGACACAGCAGTATTCCCTAGGACACAGACTAGGACACAGACTAGGACACAGACTAGGGCACAGCAGTATTCCCTAGGACACAGACTAGGACACAGACTAGGACACAGCAGTATTCCCTAGGACACAGACTAGGACACAGACTAGGACACAGCAGTATTCCCTAGGACACAGACTAGGACACAGACTAGGACACAGCAGTATTCCCTAGGACACAGACTAGGACACAGACTAGGACACAGACTAGGGCACAGCAGTATTCCCTAGGACACAGACTAGGACACAGACTAGGACACAGACTAGGACACAGCAGTATTCCCTAGGACACAGACTAGGACACAGACTAGGACACAGACTAGGACACAGCCTTACATGACACAGCAGTATTCCCTAGGACACAGACTAGGACACAGACTAGGACACAGCAGTATTCCCTAGGACACAGACTAAGATACAGACTAGGACACAGCAGTATTCCCTTCCCTAGGACACAGACTAGGACACAGCAGTATTCCCTAGGACACAGACTAGGACACAGACTAGGACACAGCAGTATTCCCTAGGACACAGACTAGGACACAGACTAGGACACAGCAGTATTCCCTAGGACACAGACTAGGACACAGACTAGGACACAGCAGTATTCCCTAGGACACAGACTAGGACACAGACTAGGACACAGACTAGGACACAGACTAGGACACAGCAGTATTCCCTAGGACACAGACTAGGACACAGACTAGGACACAGACTAGGACACAGACTAGGACACAGCCTTACATGACACAGCAGTATTCCCTAGGACACAGACTAGGACACAGACTAGGACACAGCAGTATTCCCTAGGCACAGACTAAGACACAGACTAGGACACAGCAGTATTCCCTTCCCTAGGACACAGACTAGGACACAGCAGTATTCCCTAGGACACAGACTAGGACACAGACTAGGACACAGACTAGGGCACAGCAGTATTCCCTAGGACACAGACTAGGACACAGACTAGGACACAGCCTTACATGACACAGCAGTATTCCCTAGGACACAGACTAGGACACAGACTAGGACACAGCAGTATTCCCTAGGACACAGACTAAGACACAGACTAGGACACAGCAGTATTCCCTTCCCTAGGACACAGACTAGGACACAGCAGTATTCCCTAGGACACAGACTAGGACACAGACTAGGACACAGTCTAGGACACAGACTAGGCACAGACTAGGACACAGACTAGGACACAGACTAGGACACAGCAGTATTCCCTAGGACACAGACTAGGACACAGACTAGGACACAGACTAGGACACAGCAGTATTCCCTAGGACACAGACTAGGACACAGACTAGGACACAGACTAGGGCACAGCAGTATTCCCTAGGACACAGACTAGGACACAGACTAGGACACAGCAGTATTCCCTAGGACACAGACTAGGCACAGCAGTATTCCCTAGGACACAGACTAGGACACAGACTAGGACACAGCAGTATTCCCTAGGACACAGACTAGGACACAGACTAGGACACAGACTAGGACACAGCAGTATTCCCTAGGACACAGACTAGGACACAGACTAGGACACAGACTAGGACACAGCCTTACATGACACAGCAGTATTCCCTTGGACACAGACTAGGACACAGACTAGGACACAGCAGTATTCCCTAGGACACAGACTAAGACACAGACTAGGACACAGCAGTATTCCCTTCCCTAGGACACAGACTAGGACACAGCAGTATTCCCTAGGACACAGACTAGGACACAGACTAGGACACAGACTAGGACACAGCAGTATTCCCTAGGACACAGACTAGGACACAGACTAGGACACAGCAGTATTCCCTAGGACACAGACTAGGACACAGACTAGGACACAGCAGTATTCCCTAGGACACAGCCTAGGACACAGACTAGGACACAGTCTAGGACACAGACTAGGGCACAGCAGTATTCCCTAGGACACAGACTAGGACACAGACTAGGACACAGACTAGGACACAGCAGTATTCCCTAGGACACAGACTAGGACACAGACTAGGACACAGACTAAGACATAGCAGTATTCCCTAGGACACAGACTAGGACACAGACTAGGACACAGACTAGGGCACAGCAGTATTCCCTAGGACACAGACTAGGACACAGACTAGGACACAGCAGTATTCCCTAGGACACAGACTAGGACACAGACTAGGACACAGACTAGGACACAGCAGTATTCCCTAGTTTGACCACATTACACAACCAGTAAAAACTCTAGGCCCTAAGAGGGGATAAAGAGAGAGAGAGATGGAGAAAAACAATTGGCATGAAGAGAGAGAAATATAAAAAGTCAGAGGAGTAGAGAGAGAGGATATTTAGAGAGAGATGGTCCATTGAAGCCAAACAGTACACATCACTAAACATATCCATGCCTGCTCGGCCTGCTTATCGCTGGAGTAATGGCTTTTAAGCACAGTCTGTTGGGAGAGAAGAGCACACTGCACACTGCCCTGCCATTGAATACAACACTCTTAGATTCACTACGTACGTGAAAAACTGCTCGTCAAATATGTCGTTCCAAAATGAATATGGAGGTTGTTCCTCTCTTTTCTATAACAGCCTCCACTCTTCTGGGAAGGCTTTCCACTAGATGTTGGAACATTGCTGTGGGGATTTGCTTCCATTCAGCCACAAGAGCATTAGTGAGGTCAGGCACTGATTTTTGGCGATTATGCCTGGCTCGCAGTCGGCGTTCCAATTCATCCCAAAGGTGTTCGATTGGGTTGAGGTCAGGGCTCTGTGCAGGCCAGTCAAGTTCTTCCACTCCTATTTCGACAAACCATTTCTGCATGGACCTCACTTTGTGTACTGGGGCATTGTCATTCTGAAACAGGAAAGGGCCTACTCATCCTCAATATAACATTATTCTCCATTATCTCTGTCTCTCTTTAATTTGTGTTCTCTCTCTCTTTCTTTCATTTGTGTTCTCTCTGATATCTATCTGAGTTTCAATTCAATTCAATTCAATTCAAGGGCTTTATTGGCATGGGAAACATGTGTTAACATTGCCAAAGCAAGTGAGGTAGACAACATACGAAGTGAATATATAAAGTGAAAAACAACAAAAATTAACAGTAAACATTACACATACAGAAGTTTCAAAACAGTAAAGACATTACAAATGTCATATTATATATATATATACAGTGTTCTAACAATGTACAAATGGCTAAAGGACACAAGATAAAATAAATAAGCATAAATATGGGTTGTATTTACAATGGTGTTTGTTCTTCACTGGTTGCCCTTTTCTCGTGGCAACAGGTCACAAATCTTGCTGCTGTGATGGCACACTGTGGAATTTCACCCAGTAGATATGGGAGTTTTTCAAAATTGGATTTGTTTTCGAATTCTTTGTGGATCTGTGTAATCTGAGGGAAATATGTCTCTCTAATATGGTCATACATTGGGCAGGAGGTTAGGAAGTGCAGCTCAGTTTCCACCTCATTTTGTGGGCAGTGAGCACATAGCCTGTCTTCTCTTGAGAGCCATGTCTGCCTACGGCGGCCTTTCTCAATAGCAAGGCTATGCTCACTGAGTCTGTACATAGTCAAAGCTTTCCTTAATTTTGGGTCAGTCACAGTGGTCAGGTATTCTGCCGCTGTGTACTCTCTGTGTAGGGCCAAATAGCATTCTAGTTTGCTCTGTTTTTTTGTTAATTCTTTCCAATGTGTTAAGTAATTATCTTTTTGTTTTCTCATGATTTGGTTGGGTCTAATTGTGCTGCTGCTGTCCTGGGGCTCTGTAGTGTGTGTTTGTGTTTGTGAACAGAGCCCCAGGACCAGCTTGCTTAGGGGACTCTTCTCCAGGTTCATCTCTCTGTAGGTGATGGCTTTGTTATGGAAGGTTTGTGAATCGCTTCCTTTTAGGTGGTTGTAGAATTTAACAGCTCTTTTCTGGATTTTGATAATTAGTGGGTATCGGCCTAATTCTGCTCTGCATGCATTATTTGGTGTTCTACGTTGTACACGGAGGATATTTTTGCAGAATTCTGCGTGCAGAGTCTCAATTTGGTGTTTGTCCCATTTTGTGAAGTCTTGGTTGGTGAGCGGACCCCAGACCTCACAACCATAAAGGGCAATGGGCTCTATGACTGATTCAAGTATTTTTAGCCAGATCCTAATTGGTATGTTGAAATTTATGTTTCTTTTGATGGCATAGAATGCCCTTCTTGCCTTGTCTCTCAGATCGTTCACAGCTTTGTGGAAGTTACCTGTGGTGCTGATGTTTAGGCCAAGGTATGTATAGTTTTTTGTGTGCTCTAGGGCAACAGTGTCTAGATGGAATTTGTATTTGTGGTCCTGGTGACTGGACCTTTTTTGGAGCACCATTATTTTGGTCTTACTGAGATTTACTGTCAGGGCCCAGGTCTGACAGAATCTGTGCATAAGATCTAGGTGCTGCTGTAGGCCCTCCTTGGTTGGTGACAGAAGCACCAGATCATCAGCAAACAGCAGACATTTGACTTCGGATTCTAGCAGGGGGAGGCCGGGTGCTGCAGACTTTTCTAGTGCCCTCGCCAATTCGTTGATATATATGTTGAAGAGGGTGGGGCTTAAGCTGCATCCCTGTCTAACCCCACGATCCTGTGTGAAGAAATGTGTGTGTTTTTTGCCAATTTTAACCGCACACTTGTTGTTTGTGTACATGGATTTTATAATGTCGTATGTTTTACCCCCAACACCACTTTCCATCAGTTTGTATAGCAGACCCTCATGCCAGATTGAGTCGAAGGCTTTTTTGAAATCAACAAAGCATGAGAAGACTTTGCCTTTGTTTTGGTTTGTTTGATTGTCAATTAGGGTGTGCAGGGTGAATACATGGTCTGTTGTACGGTAATTTGGTAAAAGCCAATTTGACATTTGCTCAGTACATTGTTTTCATTGAGGAAATGTACGAGTCTGCTGTTAATAATAATGCAGAGGATTTTCCCAAGGTTACTGTTGACACATATTCCACGGTAGTTATTGGGGTCAAATTTGTCTCCACTTTTGTGGATTGGGGTGATCAGTCCTTGGTTCCAAATATTGGGGAAGATGCCAGAGCTAAGTATGATGTTAAAGAGTTTTAGTATAGCCAATTGGAATTTGTTGTCTGTATATTTGATCATTTCATTGAGGATACCATCAACACCACAGGCCTTTTTGGGTTGGAGGGTTTTTATTTTGTCCTGTAACTCTTTCAATGTAATTGGAGAATCCAGTGGGTTCTGGTCGTCTTTAATAGTTGATTCTAAGATCTGTGTTTGATCATGTATATGTTTTTGCTCTTTATTCTTTGTTATAGAGCCAAAGAGATTGGAGAAGTGGTTTACCCATACATCTCCATTTTGGATAGATAATTCTTCGTGTTGTTGTTTGTTTAGTGTTTTCCAATTTTCCCAGAAGTGGTTAGAGTCTATGGATTCTTCAATTTCATTGAGCTGATTTCTGACATGCTGTTCCTTCTTTTTCCGTAGTGTATTTCTGTATTGTTTTAGTGATTCACCATTTCTCTCTCTCCCTGTCTCTCTCTCTGAATCTCTCTCTTTCTCTCTGCATCAGGTGATTGGGGCTTTAGTGTTGTTTGAGGGGGCACCATCAGCTAAGGTGAACTGAGAGAAGGGTTAGGGTCTGATTATGGGGAAATAGGCCAGAGCAGGATCTCCTATTCTTCCTGGTGGGCTACAGTGGGGACGTGTAGGGATGAGGTTCTGTGCTGCACGACCAGACTCATTCAGAGAGCTGCTGGGGAGTAAGCAGAGACTGACTTACCTTCTTTCACCATGGTTGCCGCTGCAGGAGAGCTCCAGGAGGGAGAGGGAATGATCCTATCGTTCAAGACTCCGGAGATGAGGGCCTTTTTCACAGCCAGCAAGAAGGCTCTGTATGTGGTGGCTGTGACGATGCCAACGGGGAGGCTGGGGAGGTGGGACTGGGCTCTTCTCTGAGAGGATGTTGGCTCCCTGTATAAGCCTCCCATAGAGAAGCGTACTGCTGATCTACACAGGAGGATTATGCATGGAGCTATCGCTATGAACAGATATGTGTCGCACCTTGATCCATCAGTAGGGAGGGGGTGTCTGTTCTGAGGGGAGGTTTTTCTTGTTCCAGGCTGGTAGAGTTGTTTTCTGTCCTGGATGGCTGGTGTACAGTCCTAGAGTTGGGGCTAACTCTGGACCTATACGTTGGAGGGCCTAGGTATAGCATAGCCAACAGGAGGAGGGCCTAGGTATAGCATAGCCAACAGGAGGAGGGCCTAGGTATAGCATAGCCAACAGGAGGAGGGCCTAGGTATAGCATAGCCAACAGGAGGAGGGCCTAGGTATAGCATAGCCAACAGGAGGAGGGCCTAGGTATAGCGTGGCCAACAGGAGGAGGGCCTAGGTATGGCGTGGCCAACAGGAGGAGGGCCTAGGTATGGCGTAGCCAACAGGAGGAGGGCCTAGGTATAGCGTAGCCAACGAGAGGAGGGCCTAGGTATAGCGTAGCCAACGAGAGGAGGGCCTAGGTATAGCGTGGCCAACAGGAGGAGGGCCTAGGTATAGCGTGGCCAACAGGAGGAGGGCCTAGGTATAGCGTGGCCAACAGGAGGAGGACCTAGGTATGGCGTAGCCAACAGGAGGAGGACCTAGGTATAGCATAGCCAATGGCGTAGGAGGAGGGCCTAGGTATAGCGTAGTCAACAGGTGGAGGGCCTAGGAATAGCGTAGCCAACAGGTGGAGGGCCCCTAGGTATAGCTTAGCCAACAGGTGGAGGGCCTAGGTATAGCGTAGCCAACAGGAGGGCCTAGGTATAGCGTAGCCAACAGGAGGGCCTAGGTATAGCGTAGCCAACAGGTGGAGGGCCTAGGTATAGCGTAGCCAACTTAGAGGAGGAGGGCCTAGGTATAGCGTAGCCAACAGGAGCCAACGAGAGGAGGGCCTAGGTATAGCGTAGCCAACAGGAGGAGGGCCTAGGTATAGCGTAGCCAACGAGAGGAGGGCCTAGGTATAGCGTAGCCAACGAGAGAAGGGCCTAGGTATAGCGTGGCCAACAGGAGGAGGGCCTAGGTATAGCGTGGCCAACAGGAGGAGGGCCTAGGTATAGCGTGGCCAACAGGAGGAGGACCTAGGTATGGCGTAGCCAACAGGAGGAGGACCTAGGTATAGCATAGCCAACAGGAGGAGGGCCTAGGTATAGCGTAGTCAACAGGTGGAGGGCCTAGGAATAGCGTAGCCAACAGGTGGAGGGCCCCGGTATAGCTTAGCCAACAGGTGGAGGGCCTAGGTATAGCGTAGCCAACAGGAGGGCCTAGGTATAGCGTAGCCAACAGGAGGGCCTAGGTATAGCGTAGCCAACAGGTGGAGGGCCTAGGTATAGCGTAGCCAACAGGAGGGCCTAGGTATAGCGTAGCCAACAGGAGGGCCTAGGTATAGCGTAGCCAACAGGTGGAGGGCCTAGGTATAGCATAGCCAACAGGAGGGCCTAGGTATAGCGTAGCCAACAGGAGGGCCTAGGTATAGCGTAGCCAACAGGTGGAGGGCCTAGGTATAGCGTAGCCAACAGGAGGGCCTAGGTATAGCGTAGCCAACAGATGAAAGTACTTTCTAGTGAATTTCCTGTTGGGGCAGGCAAAAATGGCAATGTGCGAGACCAGGAAACATGAGATGCAGGGGGCGGGGTTTACGGAGGCATCAGCTGTGTTGCTGGGGATGGTGAACTATCTGTGGGGACTTAGGGGGTCTGGGGAACCGTCTGGGCAACGTTGTGGGGAGTCGGGGGCTGGTGTACCTTCTGGGAGACTTTGTGGGGGTGTGGGGAGTCAGGGGGCTGGTGAACCGTCTGGGGGCTTTGTAGGGAGTGGGGAGTCAGGTGGGCTGGTGAACCATTGGGGGGGGCTTTGTAGGGGTGTGGGGAGTCAGGAGGCTTCTGTGTGCAGTGGACTAGGAGGGGGGCTTGGATTTAACTATAGTCTGTTAAAATGAAGTAAACTTTGTTTTTTTAATGGTGTAACTAATGATGTCTCTCTCTCTCTCTCTATGCACACACAAGAGTAACTCAAAATCCAAAACCAAACCATCAAAAAAACTAAAAGCACCTCATCGCCATCTAAAAAAATATTTTAAACTAAGTGCTTAGTAAAATAGGGTGGTATTATACAGCAAAACATACAGAACTCACATTTCATCAATTTTCTCTTTCTTTCTGTCCTGTTTTTGTCCAAGTCTCTTTCTCTCACATTCTCTCTTTAGCTATGCTTACAGCGCTGACATTCTGTAGCTACCTACAGATATGCCGAAGCACTGAACCAACAGGATAAAATATGTTGTTGTATTGTGCTGTACAATACAAGAGTACTGTAGCTATTTGC